>NW_018165080.1:50571-51678 GCF_001263595.1 Phalaenopsis equestris
GCATAGAAAATTCATAAAAATAAAATAAAAATACCCACTTGCTCAGTGAACAGAGGAAAATCATATGAAATTATTTTCACATTAATTTGATGCATAAATTATTTTTAAAAAATGAATTAGGGTTAGGGGTTTTTCAATTCTCCATTCATATTGGATTATCACCTTGACCTCAAATTTTTATATGGTGTAGCCTCTGTCTAGCTGCACAATTTGAGCATTTTTCCAAAGATATAGGAGACTCTAGACAGAGATCTTAATTTTCTAAGTTTTTATGCATTTTCTACTCAAATAATTATAGTGTGGCTTAGAAAATTCTACAAAAGTTCACGTAAGTTCCCTATGGCCAGAGTAGTCTTAAGAAATAATTTCATGATTTTTAAGAATCAAAACATCACTGTTTTGAGCAAACCCTAATTTGCTTAAAACATTTAATTTGGAGTACATAGAGATCATAATTACTTGATTTTTGTTCTCCACAGTGGCTCATGAGTCAGAGAACTCACCATAAAAATTTTCAAGGATTTTGAGATCATTTGATATTTGATTTTTAAAGATCATCATCAAATTTAACACTTAAATAATTTTCAAAAATCAAAATATAACTCCAAAATATATCAAACCAAGTTTTTTGAGTTCTCTAACATCAAGGGTATTTAATAAAATTAAAATAATATTTAAAATAAAAACCTAATTTTTAATATTTTTTTTATTATTTTAATAATTAAAAAAATATTAAAAATTACAAAAATCACAAAGATCATAAAAATATTCTAAATCACTTCTTAAACACTTAGGAAAAATTAGAATATTTTTCTTCAATTCAAAAATAAAGATATTTTTTTTTGAACCTTAAATTAATTTTTTAAGGTTTAAAAATGGAATTTTCACAAAATAATTCTAAAAGATCAAATAAAAATAAAAAAAATACAAAATAAAATTGTCTGGGTTCTCTAACCTCAGAGAGATTTTTCAAAAATAAAAAAAATCTATTTTTCAACACTTGAAATATTTTATTTTTATTAAAGTCCCCAAAACTTCAATTAATTTTAATAAATCACAGAAAATTCAAAAAATTATGAAAATTTTGGCCAAAGGACTTTCTGGTCT
>NW_018165080.1:52376-53115 GCF_001263595.1 Phalaenopsis equestris
TTAAAGTTTTAAATCTTTTCAAAATCAATACACACGCTTAATACATTCACTTAGGTCTTAAGGACTTAGTGGTGAACTTAAGTTGAAATCCACTTGTTAAAAGAGGATTAGAAAAATCAGCATAATCAAACTCTTTTAAAACACCACAAGTCCAATTAGGACTAAAATTTGGCTAAGTGTTCTTAATAACACTAATTTGTCTCCTAATGGGTCTTCACCCACATAATTTTCAAATTGAAAGGTAATGACATTTACCTTATTCTTGGGAATAATCAAGACATCAATGTTCACTGAGAATCAGGCTGTTCCTAGGATGAATTATTAAGCAACATAATAAAGTTTAAATGGACTTAAGGCCTTTTACAAGACATTAAGAAGGTTGCATGGACGTGCTCCATGCTCTTAACTTAGTGAATACCTTAGGGATCTATTGAACTTAATATGTTTTACTTAACAATATTATCCTTAAAATTTAAGTACCCTCAATACACAACATAGAGTTAGGAAGGTTTCCAAAACTTTACTTTTCCAGCTCTATAAACATAAACTGCTCTGACATGCATTTTGAGTTGCAGGTGGTGAAACGAGAAGACTCGTCAGGTACACTTTTACAGTTTACAGCGTTTTACAGTCTTTCTTGTACTTTCCTACTGCACTTTTATTTATGCTTGAATTTACATACCTGCATAGAAAATATAAAATTGCATAAATCACCCCCACAAAATTTCAAAAATATAAG
>NW_018165080.1:53885-98310 GCF_001263595.1 Phalaenopsis equestris
GATGTCATAACTTTTTTTAGTTTATTTGATCGAGCCTCACCCTCAATTCTTGTGTTCATCCTTCGGGATAGATACAGGATTTGAGGTAAAGCGCTCTTTCATCTAAACTATAAAAATTATGGGGTCAGTTTGACTTCATCTTTTTCAAAACTAAAATTTTTTAAAAACGTCCTTCCGAAGCGGGCAGCGGGATTTCAACTCCAATGACCGACAGTTTCTTACGGGCAAACCCCACACCAAAAATACTGCCGACAAATATCACTTGGAAAATTATGTCAATAATTTTAGTAGGTTTTCTATGTTTAGAGAAGCTTAGGAAAAATATCATGATGACTTGAATAATTTTGTAAATTTCTATATTTGCTTAAGTGTATATATATAGTAGTAATTTATGTAAATTAAATCATAAAAAAAAATTAACAAAATCAGTTCCACATTGTGTATAAAAATCATGTTTACCCACTATAATATTTTAAAAATTATTTAACTAAGTTTGAGCACTAAAGTTGATTTTCTAAGAAATCTTTTATTTTTGTACAAAATTATTTTTATTAAATTAAATACACTTGGAAAATTTATGATATGTAGTTTTCTGAGTTCCTTATGATCAGGAGCACTTAGAAAAAATAAAAGTTATTTTTGAGAAAATACTTGACTTTTTAGCCGTATTTTGAATTTTAAAAAATTAAAAATAATTAAAAAATCCCAAAAATACAAAAAAATATTTAAGATGTGCCTAATGGTCTCCTGATCACTTGGGACTCATTAAAATATTTTTCCTAGCTTTTCAAAATTATAAATAAATTTTAAAAACCTTTAAAATACATTTTTACTTATTTTTCTCATTAAAATAATTATAATAAATAAATTAGAAATCTTAAAAATATAAAATTTGATTCTATGAGCCTTTTGATCTCAGGGACATTTAATAAGAATATAAAAATAATTTTTGTGATTAAAACATTTTTTTCGATTTATTTAAATCATTGATGTGTTAATAATTAAATAATAATAATAACAATTTAATTAAAAAAATCATGAAATTTTGTCTAAGTGTTTGTCTAACCTAAGGAGACCTCTAGTAATTTTCTTATTAATACAAACTTTATTTTGTATAGTTAACTAAAATCAACTTTGAAAATACTGCTTTTAAATGATTATTTAAACTAGATAAAATTTTAAAAACCCATATTTTCTCCTCTAATGTTTTAATTAACCTGTGGATAGGACACTCTAAATTCTCAAAGTCATTTGAATTTCATTTGAATTTTGATTGTTTGAATTTTGATTGATGAGTTATGAGGTGAAGAGCCCCAAAGGCAAAGGGTTAACTTTAGATTTTGGTGCCTTAATCAAAATTTAGGGTTAACAAAGGGAAAATGGGTAATTTTGATCCTAATTAACATGTTTGGATAATTGAAATACAATGAGATTAAAAGGTAGATTCTCACTTGCCACATTTTCTATAATATGAACAAAATCCTAACTTCTCTAATCATCATGACTTGGAAGCCAATTAAGATCAAATGATTCTTAAGTGGTGGGCTTACGCTAGGAAGATGATTATTTACTTATCTTAGACCTAAAAATTGATGATGATGTGATCTTTCAATTAGAACATATGTCACTTAAACCAAAATTTTAACCACTATCAATTTCCTCCGTTATAATTATTAAGGGCTTGGTAGTGACCTAGGGTCTATGTCTAAACTCAATTGATTGTATTTAGAAAATAATATGATTGGTGATTAACATCTTTAAACACTACAAGCCTGACTTTAATTGTGGGCACCACAATCTTTTATGACTTAAGCCTGCCTTAGAGGCACCCACCCACATAATTCTTAAATAAAACATCAAATTGATTAATTGAGTGTCTTAGTCTTGGGATAAATAAAACATTAAGTTTCATTGAGTAATGAGATAACCTTAGTTTAACCTTGGATGATTAATAGAAAGATGTGATAAGTTTTAAATAAACACGAAATGTTTCAAGAAATTTTCAAAGTGGTTCAGGTCATGCTCCGAGCACTTTGTAATCTGTTGAATATTTTAAAGGGCAAATTGGGCTTGCTATATTTTGTTCTAAAATCATCCACTATGATCTTCTGAGACTCAATAAAGTCATAACTTGGGGTTTGGTAGAAATGCCTTCATCTACTTTTTCAATTTGATTTCCTTGCAAAATTATATACATATTTCCAAAGATAACCTTTCAGGTGGAATAAGCTAGAAGAATCGACAAGTATGCTTTTAAGTTATTGCATTGCGATTTACTTTGATCTATTTGCACCTCTCGTTTCCTCCTTGTAAACTTGCATGTTTAACAATGATGTCATCCTGTATGTCAAAACCAAAACTGTTAGGATAACCGCAAAACCAAAACTAAAATTTAAAAATTAAAAAAGATAAAATTCACTACCATAACTATCAAAATATAAGAAAACTAAAAATTTAATCACAAACAAAATAAAACAAAAATTACAACTAAATTAATATGTTTATATCGGATGATCGAGAATCCCTTGGAGGAGGTAACCTACGGTTGCTAACGAGATTTCCCATGGCGTAAATCAAAGTATGGAACTCATTAAATTGAGTTTAGTAAATTCATTTAGACTATGTGAATCTGAAAGAAAATAGTGGTACAGAAACGAGGGAACTATGGGATCCTAACCGGTGTCGCTCTAATCAACTTTAACATTCCCCATAACAATTAAATAACTATGACCTTAGGAAACATTTGATTTGACATCATGACTTGAAACTTTAAAAAACATAAACTCGCCACGACAAGGAGCTTGGAGCTAGCATTATGGGCAGCACAACAATCTTAAATAGCAAAACATGTCTACACTAGCTAAAATATTCCTTAGACTTAAACAACCAAGACATAGGATTTTGAGGTTGTCCGCCTAGTGCGACATAAATTCTCAACTCTTCTTTAGGCCTTTGTATATCCTTGGTTTACAATATAAGCCCTAACTCGTTTTAGGATTTAAAAGTTGTTGTTCGTCACGACCTAAATCCTCATATCTTCTAGGCTATTTGTATGATCGTTTTACACAAATGTAATCCCTAATAAATAAAATTAGCAGAATGAAACATTTAATACCTCTCCTCTATATTGAAACCAAATTATAAGGAAAACTGGGAAGTCATCGAGGTTTTCTAGAGGATCTGTAAAATCCACTAGTTTTTCTTCCTTTGGATTCTAAAAGTAAATTGTTCAAAATTTGAACCATTCCGCCTTTACACCTCTTTATCTGATCTCGTTGAAAAGTCCTATCCTTTTGAATTTCTTAAAGACAATATCCCCTAATTTTTATCAAGAGTTCTCTTAGGTAACTTTGATTATGTAAGATGTAATTAACTATAAGGGCTTGCCTTTAGGGCTTGCCTCTTTATAGGAAACTTTTTTGAACCCAGCTTAATATAAACCATATTTAACTTTTCATATTAAATAGGGGAACTTGTCGGCTTATAATAAAATGGTTTCACAGACCAAATATGGATCATTTATTTCTTTGTTATTTTGATCGAGCCTCACCCTCAAGTCTTGTGTTTTTCTTTCGAAATAGATACATAGCTTGAGGTGTAGTGCTCTTTTTTCTAAACTTTAAAAGATATGGGGTCAATTTGATTTCATATTTTCTTAAAAAACTATATATACATATGTAAATTAAAATGTCTTTCTGAAGCGGGCGTCGGGATTCCGATTTTGGTGGCCGACAGCTTATAATGGGCAACTCCTTCACCAAAATTATGCCAACCATTCACAATCCAAATACTCATTGTAAAAGAGAAGGATGCTTTCTTAAATTTGAACATTTTGTCACAAAAATTTTGTTTAGTTTTTATTAGTTTATTTTTGAAGTTTAGCAAGTAGTTTAGTTAACTTAGTTCTTTTAACAACATTTTATTTAGCATACACTCAATTACTTTAGATATGAATTTCATACTTAAGTTTTATAGTTTGAATTTTGTGTTTTACATTATAACCATAAGAATTTCTAACTCTCTGTGGGATCGACACTTAGGACTCCATTAGAGCCTTTTATAACTTTAGCGATACATATACTTGTGTTATTATTATGGGTTTGGTAGTTTGAAGATTTTAAAAGATAATGTTTTTTATTAAAGTTATTTCTATTGGGATTGAATTACATATTTATTATTAGTGTTGTCGTGTGTGTTTTTTAATATTGAAAAATATTTACAAAAGCAGCGCACAACAAAAACCACGCATCAAGTTATTTGGCGCCATTGCCGGGGAGTAAGGGTAAATTACTTTATAACTAAAAAAAAATTTATTTGAACTTAAAAAACTTGTTGTAGTTTAATTTGAATATTTTCATATTTTAGTGAGTTTTCTTATTTTAATTTCTTGATGTGTTTGTTTATCCGCAGTTTAAGATCTAAAAATTTAGTACCTTATGATCTAAAGTTAGAAGAAATGAAAAGAAAAATTTGAAAACAACAAAAAAAGTTAATTATATCACAATGACTTGCAGTTTAAATAATTAAGGAAATGAAAATGAATATCATCGGAGACCTTTAAGAGATTATGTTAATTCTACAGCAGATGAAATTCATTTGAGTATACAAAACCTTTCTGTAGCTACCAATTCATTTGAGCTTAAACCTACTATTATCCAAATGATACAAAATAATCAGTTTGGGGGAACAAAATCTGAAGATCCTAACATACACCGTGGTAGTTTTCTAGAATTGTGTGCTACATTTAAATATATAGGGTGTCGAATGATGTCGTATGTCGTTAAACTTAGAGATGATGTCGTTAAACTTAGAGTTTTTCCTTTTTCATTATGGGATAAAGCTAAGATGTGGTTAAACTTGTTAGTACCTAGATCTATTAGAACTTAAGAAGACTTATGATAAAAAATTTTATCTAAATATTTCCCATCATCAAAACTGCTAAGCTTAAAACTGATATTACATCTATTTGTCAGTTTGAAGGAGAATCAATTTATGAAGCTTGGGAACATTTTAAAGATTTCCTTAGGAAGTGTCCACACCATGTGTTGCTAGATTGGTTAATAATTCAAAATTTCTAAAATGGATTGGTTGAATCTCTTAGATCTATACTTGACGCTGTTGTTGGTGGATCATTAATGTCAAATCCATTTAATAAAGCAAATTATTTAATTAAAGAGATGGTTACAAATAATTTTCAATGACCCTCTGAAAGAGTAAATCCAAAAAGAGTAGCTAGTAGTCATGATTCTCATGCAATATCTATATTTATTGTATGTTGGTACAATTTTAATTAAGGAGTTGCCCTTTGGAAGCTGTCAGTAGCCAGAATCAGAATCCCGTCGCCCGCTTCAGGAAGAGATTTATTTTACATATATGTGTATATATAGTTTTATAAAAATATTAAATCAAATTGATCTCATATCTTTAAAAGTTTAGATTAAAGAACACTACACTTAAAGCCATGTATCTAACCCGAAGGATAAACATAAGACTTGAGGGTGAGGCTTGATCAAATAAACTAAGAAATATATGACATCTTTTTGGTCTGCAAAACCATTTTTATTTGTAAGCCAAAAAGTTCCCCTATTTAATATGAAGAATTAAATAGGGTTTATACTAAGCTAGGTTTGGAAAAGCTTCCTATAAGGGCAAGCCCCTATAATTAATTACATCTTAAATGACCGAAGTCTCTCAAGAAAACTCTCGATAAAAATCAGGGGACATTATCTTCAAAGAGGTCAAAGGAATATGACTTTTCAATGAGATCAGACAAAGAGGTCGGAAAGGGGAATGACTCAAATTTGGAAGATTTATTTAGAATCCAATGGAAGAAGAACTAGGGGATGTTATAGATCCTGAAGAGAATTTCAGCGACTTCCCAAGCTATCCTACTGTTTGACTTCAATTTTGGAGAATAAAACTATTGAGTACTTCATCCTACTATTTTTTTTATTTATTTAGGGCTTACATTCATGTGAAACGATCACACAAACAGTTTGAAAGATGTGAGGGTTTAGGTCATAACGAATGACAACCTCGAAATCCTAAAATTAGTTAAGGCTTAAACTACATAGCAGGGCTATACAAAAGCCTAATGATAAATTGATGATTTATGTTGCATAAGCAGACAACCTCAAAGTTCTATGGCTTGGCTGTTTAATTTGTTCTTTAATTTTAAAGAAAGAATGGTTTAGCTGATGTAGACATGTTTTGCTGTTGAAGATGGTGGTGCTTCCCACAATGCTAGATCCAAGCTCGTCGTCATGATGAGTTTAAGTTTTCTAATGTGCCAAGTCATGATGTCAAATCAAATCTTCCTAAGGTTCATGGTTATCTAAATATTATGAGGCATATTAAAGATGATTAGAGTGACAACGGTTAAGATCCAACAATTCCCTCGATCTGGTATCACTATTTTCTTTCATATTCACTTAGTTCAAATGAATTTACTAAACTCAACTCAATGAGTTCCATACATTCATTTAGACCATGGTAAATCTCGTTAGCGACCGTAGGTTACCTCCTCCAAGCGATTCCTGATCATCTGATAGAGACATCTTAATTTAGTTGAAATTTTTTTTTGTGATGTTTGTGATTAAATTTTGAGTTGTTTTATGTTTTGAATATTTTGGCGGTGAATTTTATCTTGTTTGATTTTTTAAGTTTTGATTTGGTTTTGTGGCTATCCTAACAGTTTTGGTTTTGATGCAGGGTGACATCGTTGTTTGACATGCAAGCTTGAAGCAAGAAGTACAAAAAGGTAAATGCAATAATTTAAAAGCTTACATGTCGGTTCTTCTCGTTCCTCCACCTAAAAGGTTAGTTCTGGTAGTATGTATATAATCTTGCAAGAATTCAAATTTTAGGAGTAGATAAAGGTATAGCTATCAAACCTTAAAGTGTAATTCTATTGAGCCTCTAAAGTTCTTAGTGGATGATGTGGATGATTTTAGAACTTAGAACAAAATATAGCAAGTTCAACTTGTCCTTCAAAATATCCAAAAGATTTCAAAGTGCTTGGGGTTTGACTAAATTACTTTGAAGATCTCTTGAATTATTTCAAGTTCATTTTTGAACTTACCATATTGTTCAATTAATCATCCAAGGTTAGTGTGTGACTACCCCATTGCCCAGTGAAATTTGACAATTCAATTATCCTAAGGATAGGATACTCCGTCAATTTGACATTTTACTTAAAGGTTATATGTATGAATGCCCCTAAGGCAATCTTAAGTCATTAAAGATTTGGCGCACATCACAAATGGGCTTGGAGTGCTGACGAGGTGTTAGTACCCAATTATATTATTTTCTAGATCGAATCAATTGAGTTTAGACATTGAGCCTAGGTCACTACCAAGCCCTTAACAATCATAATGCGGGAATTTGTTGGTGGTTAGAATTTTGGTTTAAGTAACATATATGGTTTAAGTATTTGGTTTAAGTAACATATATTCTTATTGAAAGATCACATCATCATCTATTTTAGGCTTAAGATAAGTAAATTATCATCTCCCTAGCTTATGTCAATCAGTTAAGAATCATTTGATCTTAATTCACTTCCAAGTCATGAAGATTAGGGAAATTGTGATTTGGTTGATATTGTGAAGAGGTGGTAATTTGGTTTCTACCTTTAACTCATTGCATTTTAGTCATACGACATATTTATTAAGGATCAAAGTTACCCATCTCCAATGCTTAATCTTAAATTTTAATTAAAGCACCAGAATCTAAAATTACCACTTTGCCCTTGGGGCTTTCCACTTTATAATTCTTCAAGCAAAATTCAAATGGCCTTAAAAATCTTTGAGTATCTTATCCATAGATTAATTGAATTATCAAGGAGAAGAGTATGATTTTCTTAAATTTGATTTAATTTAAAATAATTATTTCAACCCAAAAATAAGATTTTTCAATGTTAATTTATTTAATTAAACAAAATGAAGTTTTAATTTATGGGAAACTTATTGGAGGTTTGCCTGCGTCAGAAGAGTACTTAGACGTCAGAAGTGTACTTAGACAAAATTTTATGATTTCTCAAATAATATTGTAATTATTATTTTGTCCAATGGTTGTGTTTATTTCCCACATTTTAATGATTATTTAAATACAAAAATATGTTTTAGTTTTCAAAATTAGTTTTCAAAAATCACTTTTATATTTTTATTAAACCCTCATAAGTCCAAGAAACTCATAAGAATAAATTTTTATATTTTTTATGATTTATTTTTAATTTATTGTAATTATTTTAATGAAAAAAAGGAAAAATACGTTTTAGGCCTTTAGAAATTTATTTTTAATTTAGAAAAATCAGGAAAAATATTTGAAGGGGTCCCAAGTGATCTGGGAACAATTGCAAATATTTCAAACTATTTTTTGTATTTTGGAAATTTTTTATTCTTTTAATTATTTTTAATTCAAAATATACTTTAAAAATAAAATATTTTTACAATAATAGTTTAATTTTTATTAAATGCCCCTAATTAGAAGGAACTTAGAAAACCATTTTTCATAATTTTCTTAAGCTTATTTTATTAAATATAATTTAATTTTTGCAATACAAAATCTATCTTAATGGCCAAATTAACTTAAATAAATTTGAAATTTTTAATGTGAGTTAAAATGATTTTTCTGAACAATGTGGAATTGATTTTTGACAAATTTTGATTTATATTTAATTTAAATAAATTAATACAAGGTAAAAGTATCTAATTAATAACAAAAATACACAAAATTATTCAAACCATCACAATATTTTTCCTAAGCTGCAATGACCACAGGAAACCTAACGAAATTGATTCAATAATTTTCTGAGGAATATTTTAATTTTTATGATTAAAAAAGTCAAAATAGCCATTTTGGTTTGAAAATTAAGACTAAAAGCATAGAGGTGCTCTTTGACTTTAGAAAAACCAGAGAAGGTGTCCTCTGTAATGGGGAATCAACCCTAAAAATTTCAAGCCATGGTGATTAGTCTTTAATCATAATGAATTAAAATATCTCAGTGAGTATTTAATTAATTAAAAATCATACGTTTGGCAAATAATTTTTATTTTTTGTTCACATTATTCTCTTTTGTTCACTGAGTAAGAGGGTGCTTTTCTTTTATTTTTATGATTTTCTAAACAAAGTTATGATTTTTTAAAGATCATGCATTAAAATAAATAATAAATCCCCCTATTTATCTACTTATCCACGCGGTGCTACCTCAACCTTGTCAGCTCCGAGCTTTACACGCGGCACTCTACCATTTGACACTGCCAGCCACGTAGCTGCCTCATAAACCCGCCTTTTTGCACCAAAGATTTTTCCGACTCGATCTCCTCCATTGATGAAATAAAAACGTGATCGGACGACTCCCTATTATCATCCCTAAATAACCTAACCCGCAAGCCGTTCACACTTAAACCTTAAGATCTTTGCCTAGAGTCAACCAAATTGCATGGGGTTTGTTTCTAAACATTCATCTACTCAAGAAAAACATCTCTATAAAGTTTATCAAGCATGAAATCAAGCCATTACACATAGAGAACCAAAAGAAGCTTGGGTTAAGGTTAGAGCTCAATACCTATGTCTGAGAGGGGAGGCCTCAATCAATTGGTTGTGGTATCTTCAATTGAGTCTAACAAACCTCCAAATGAAGTCTCAGGTCCTAGTGGATTTTCTAGCAATGATTTTGATCAAGCTCAAGTTCAGGTGTTAGTCTAGAGCTATGCTAGAGGCTGTTTGAGAGGGGGTTTTTATGTGGAATCAACTTCTCTCACTGTGGAGATGGTGTGTGCACAATTAATTTAAATTTGGTTCACTGTGTAGTTGTGGAGAAGAATGTCCTGTTTTTGACCTGATTTTGAGCTCAAAATTGAACTCTCACAGAGGAAACCAGAGAAGGAAGATGGTTGGTTTGAGCTTAGGAATGCTTAGAGAGTCTCTAGTGAGATTTTTGCAGAATTTCCCCTTAGGATTTTGGTTAGCTCTCCTTTGTACATGGAGGGGGTTGATTAAATAGAAAGGCTTGGGATGGCCCCCAGGGTCAATTGGTGGGTACAAATTGATGCTTAGGTGGAGGGATGAAGATCTCTAGTGACCAATCAGACTTTACAGCTCAGGTGAGTTCAATTTTGAGTTTTGACCAATGGCGACTCCTTTGGGTGGCGATTTTCGGCAGCTGAGGAGGTGGCTGGCTAGGGTTTAGTCACTTCTTGGCTCAAGGAGGTCAGGGGAGAGTTAATTATGATTTACTCCCAATGGCAAGTGATGATGGCAAAGTATTTTCAAATAAGGCACAAATATTGTTAAGATTCCTTAAATCAAGGTGACCATTGGTACATAGCTCACCTAGGTGGTTTAGGTGGTTTTAGGCTGTTCAATAGGGTCAAAAATGTGGCTGTGGTGACATTAATTTTGTGAGTTTCGCATGGCTAAGTCAATTTTGGTGAAGGGGTTTAATTTGGATCAAAATCGCTAGGAGTTGGGTTTAGGTTAGGTTAGCCATGACATTGAGCCCAATTGCTTGATCAATTTGGTGTAGATGGTTGTCAAGAAGAGTTTAGCAAATATTTGGAGCAATTTTGAATTGATTTGGAGGATTTTCACATTTGATCAATTTTGAGGGTGTTGGGTTAGACTTGAGCTTAGGTTTGGCTAGAGTTGGGTTAAGTCCAACTTGATGGTTCAAAATGGTTTAGGGGAATAACATGAAGAGTTCTCAACATCAATTGGGTGTCAACTTTGGGGTTTGGATATTCAATTAGGTGACATTTAGAGACATGTTCAAATTGGGGCAAATTTGGGGATTTTGGGTTTGAGTTAAAATTGAGTGGAATTGAAGCTTGATCAAGGTCAATTGAGGGTTCAATTTGATGTGTTATAGTATTTTGAAGAGTTTATGATGTAAATTGAGGCAATTTAGTGGGCTATGGGGCTCAATTGTGTGAGATAGGGTCATATGGTTAAAATTGGGAGTTTTGGTTTGGATCAAAATTGAGCTCAAGGAATGGGCTAATTAAGCTTTGATTTGGTTTGAAATGATCATAGGCATGATGAATTTGAGTTTAGAATTAAAATTTGGGGAAGATTGGGGTCAAATTGATGGACATTTGGGGTGAATTTGGGGAAATCGGGCCTTAAGGGCAATTTGGGGCTTTTGGTCAAAGTTGGTCAAATTGATAGTTTTATGGATTCTGTGTACTTGAGAAACTTGAAATTGTGAAAATTTTTAAAAAAATCTTTATTTACCCAATTTTATGAAATGTTTGAGAATTAATTGGATTTAAAACAAGATGGTGTAAATGTTGGAACTAGTGCCTGAGGCGCCATTTTCAAGAGAGCTGGCGCCTGAAGCGTTTGAATCAGTGCCAAAAGCGCCACATCAATCGAAACAACTTTAAACACTTCAAAATGTGTTTTTTTCCTGTTTTGGAGGGTTTCCTTGCTAATAACTTCGAAAAACTGATTTTTGAACTTAATTTAGAGGGGAAAACAAGGGAAGAGTTAGCATTTTTCAAATCCAATGTCCTCTCACTCTAAAGATACCACAAGATATGGAATTTTCAACCAGAGGAAGTTTGTCAGCTTCAATGCACAAAAGTTATACGATTGAGTTCTTATGAATAAAAGTCTAATCATGGAAAAAGTATTTGTGAATCAAAGATTCAACACACTAAATATTCAAGTGGAGGAGATTATTGCATAAAGACACTTGGAAGTGCTTTGTTATATTACTGCCGCCGTAGTTGTCCCTGTGGTGAAAGAGCTTTATGCCAATCTTCATGGAATCAACCAAGAAGTTGTATACGTTAAAGGCAAGTGTGTACAATTAACTCCTTCAAGAATAAACAATATGTTTCAGATTGAAGGAGTCCCTATTTGGCACTATGCAAATTTTACTTCTACAAGAGAAATATGAACAAACTCTATTGATTTCTTACTAATGAAAACACAAATTGGGACACAAGAGATAATGGGAATGTAAGTTTTTCTTCATCATTATTGAATCCTACATCTATGGTGTCATTTTTTCATTGCATCAAAACTACTGTCTATCATGAAAATTGATAAGGTAACTAAGGAGAGTGTTATTTTGAATTAATGTATTCAAACTGGAAAACCTATTGATGTGGCTGAAATAATTATGAAATCAATTTTTGGTTTGATCATCAATGGATCTACTAATGGACTGGGACATCCGCTGAATATATTCCTATTGCGTAGTCCATCGCAAGCGCCTTGTGAAAGTTAGGAAAAGTGCTTCTTTCTTGGAAGCCTATGGACCCAGAAGTTTATTGCAACTGTATAGGAAGTATAGGAATGGGGGATGAGAATAATATGAATATACTGATGGATCAATCATCCTAGAATTCATCACCTATTTAGCCTTAGTTTAGCTATAATGCACTATTGAAAAGGACTAAGAAGATAGAGAAAGAGGTACAAAACCTTATGCATTCAATTGGGAGTGTTTCTGAAATTCTAGATCATCTGGATTGGAGGATGAAGGAATATTTTGAGCACAATGATTGTATTAAAGATGGTTTGGTGCATATGTTCAAGAAACATGCTTGAACTTAGGAAGATTCGATGGATGAATTCCCTTTTCGACTTTCTTACAACTTGTACGTGCACTACCAATCCATGGGAGACATATAAGAGGACAAGAGCTAAGAAGATTTTTTAACTTACTTTATGCACATAATGCGTATTTATTATTGCTTATGATATTATGTTAGATTGCATTTACTTTCAATGTTGGACTTTATTTGTGTTAGTTGGTGTTAGTTGTTGAGTATTTTGAAACTTAGTTTTCAGTGTTAAGATGTTTGGTTTGCTTTGGACACTGAATTAGATTTTGTTTCTTGAAAACTATCGGTTTGTAATAGTGCTAGATTATATATATAATTGTGAATTTTGTATTGTTTGTGAAAATTATTCAATTATGAGTTAAGTGTTTAATTAAGTTAGTTAGGGGTTGATGTAATGCGGTACGTAGCAGATTTCTACAGAAAAATGAAATACGAAAAATTCTAGCGTTGGCGCCTGAGGCGCTAAGTTCTTGAAAACTCCAGGTTAGGTTAAAAACCACAAAATAGTGCAGTAAAACTCTATTTTTACTGCTTGAGTCATCTCCTACCTTTAAACTTCAACTTATGGCTTGACATTGGGTGGATTTGAGAATATTTCAAGGACTAATGACCTTAGATATCATCTTCTCTTAGTAAGAGCTTCACTTTAACTTAGAAATTTTTTATATTCACAATGGATGTATCCTACATTATGGAAAATCCAAAATTTAAGAATTTGTTGGAAAATTTTAAAGAAAACCCATGGTGAAAAGTTTCTTCTCAAAAACTCTTACTTGTGGAGTTAGATTTTTGATTTTGTAATTTATTTAGATTTCCATAAAAATTCCTATGGCACCATGTGCAAAAGGTGGAAAGCCTACTAGAGATTTTGATGCAAGGAGATTTGTCAACTATAATGCCCAACATAACTATAATACCAAAATGGGCTCAAGGAAATTAATTCAAAAGAGAGCACTTACTAAATGAAGTGGCAAGATTGAGCGGTTGATCATCAATATAAATTGGGAGAGAGTCTGCTACTTCACTACAGTAGCTATTGTTCCAATAATCGGGGAGTTCTATGCCAGCTTGGGATTTACTACATATGATCACATCTTCGTGAGAGGTAAGAAAGTTGAATTTTCTAGAAGAAGGATCAATGCATTTTATTGATTGAGAAATGAATTCCATGTGAATATGTTGCAATCGTGATGACCTACTCATAACTGGATGAAGTAATTGTCTTTCTAATTGATGGAAGGGGAGAATGGAAAATTCAAAATAATAAAAAAGTTAATTTTTCCACTTCCATTATGGCATTTCAATCAAAGGTATGACATTACTTCATCTCTGCAAAATTGCTTCCAATGAATCATCTGAACAAAGTAACTAAGGAAAGAGCTGTGTTAGATGTATGCATTAAACAAATGAAGGCAGTAGATATTGGTGCACTTATAGTAAATAATGCTCAGTGTATAGCCAAGAGAGCTACAGCTAGTGGTTTGGGATACCCTGCCCTGATTTTCACTTTGTGCAAACAATCAAGAGTAGAGTAAAGTAGAAATGAAGAAAAGTTGTAGCCACATAAACCGATTGGGAAACACACAGTCCAAAGATTTGAATCATTTGCTGAATCTAGGATTGGAGGTAGTGATAGACCCTCAACATCTGCTACAGGGGAATCTACTTCCACCTCTGCTTAACTTGAGAATATCATGGAGAAGCTTATGATCCAACAAGTTGATATTGTAATTGAAAAATAGGATTAGAGGGTTAGAAGCAAGGAACACATATAACGATGAATATTAAAAGAGGAGAGTTCAATTTGATATAACATATCAGGAGGCCATGATTAGATATCAAATTGGTGACTATAATGTGGAATTTCCAACTTGCCACAGTTTTACTCCTTATGTGTTGGATCATGAAGAAGAAGAAGAAGAACAAGAAGAAGAAAACGAGGAAGAAGATGATGACTGATATTTTAGAAGTTTGTTTTATTTTTTTTTTTTGTTTTGATTGTCTGATTATTGTTTTTCTTTAAAAATGTCGTAATAAGAACTTTTATATAATGTTGTACTATGGACTTAACTCTGATAGAGATTGTAGATTTTTATTTTTCTGCATTTGTTAGTTATTTTTCAGTTCTTGTTTATGCTTTTAATTCTTAGCAAATTTTTGAAATAAATTATATTTCATTTAATGCTTTAAAGCCTGTATTTTTAAAGTTAGCACCTCCAATATACTAGAGCCTAATTTCATATTCAGAAATCATCTACAGGTTAGTTTTATTTTTATGCATTTACTGTCTTTTTTTCACCTACAAAAGCTTTTGTTGAACATTTTTAATTACTTAAAAAATTAAGTTTGGGGGAAACAATTCCTTTAAAAAGAAGTAAACTAAATTTTATTTGTCCTCAATTAACTATATTTTTAAAATTAATTTAACATGACCCTGGATATTAATATTTAACTTTAAATGACTATATTTATGTTTGTAAATATTATAATAAATTTAGGAAAATTCTCTTAATAACAATGGTCAATTCTAAAGTTAAACATATCGATTAAGATTTAACTTTAAATGTCAATACTTCCGTTTATAAATATTGTGGTAAATTTTAGTATAGAGTTTTTAATAATGAAGGTCAATTCTAATGTTAAAGATATTTGAATAGAAAGGATAAGACTATGCTTTTCTATTTAAAGTAAGGAAAATAATATTTTTTAGTATTAAGAATCTTAGAGTTTCATGTAAGAAGAAAAAAAGAGACATAAAAAGTTTTAACTTTAAGAAGAGGATGGTGAAGAAGAGTTTTAACTTTAAGAAGAGGATGGTGAAGTTCAAAACTATTAAAGGCTATCCAGATATAGTAATCCTCACTTGAAAAAGAAAAGAAAAGAAAGGATTGAATAAATTTTGAATAAAAAAAAAGAAAAAGGAAAAAAAGATAATGTGAGAAGAAGCTTAATGTGAGAAGAAGCTTATGTGAGAAGAAGCTTAAGGAGATGCCTAATCAAAATATGGCTTCACTTGAATCAACTTGAGGAAAAGGCTTTATTACATTTTCTAAATTTGTATTTGAGTATTAGCACCATTAATAATAAAGTTTTCATGATTTTTTTTTCATATCAATATTTTAAGTATCCTTGATATAACAAATTACAATTCTGTCGGTGTTATTTTGTGTTGGGTGGAGTTGCCCGTAAAAAGCTGTCGGTCACCGGAATCGAAATCCCATCGCCCGCTTCGGAAGAACGTTTTAATTTACATTTATATTTAGTTTAAAAAAATATGAAATCAAACTGACCCCATATTTTTTATAGTTTAAATGAAAGAGCGCTGTATCTTAAATCCTGTATCTATCCGGAAGGATAAACACAAGACTTGAGGATGAGGCTCGATCAAATAAACTAAGGACTATATGACATCTGTTTGGTCTGCAAAACCTATATATTTTCCAACAAGTTCCCCTATTTAATATAAAAGATTAAATAGGATTTATATTAAGTTGGGTTTGGACATGCTTCCTATAAGGGCAAGCGCCTATAGTTAATTACATCTTAAATGACCAAAGTCACCTAAGAAGACTCTCGATAAAAATCAGGAAATATTATCTTCAAGGAGTTTCAAAGGGTAGGACTTTCCAATGAGATCGGACGTAGAGGTGTGAAAGGGGATTGGTTTAAAGTTGGAACATTTTGTCGTAGAGTCCAAAGAAGGAAGAACTAAGGGATGTCATGGATTCAGAGGAGAACTTCGGTGACTTCCCAAGCTATCCTAAAGTTTGGCTTCATTTCTGAGGAGAAATTTTTAGGTGTTTCATCCTGCCAATTTTATTAATTAGGGCTTACATTCGTGTGAAACTATTACACAAATAGCCTGGAAGGTGTGAGGATTTAGGTCATGCGGACGACAACCTCGGAATCCTAAGAAGAGTTAGGGCTTATATTGTATAGCAGGGCTATACAAAGGCCTAAAGATAAGATGAGGATTTATGTTGCATAAGCAAGCAACCTTGAGGTCCTATGGCTTTGTTGTTTAATTCTAAGGAAGGAAGATTTGTTTAGTTGGGGAAGACAGGTTTTACTGTTGAAGATGGCCGTGCTGCCCACCATGCTAGCTCCAAGCTCCTCACCGTGACGAGTTTGAGTTTTGTAGTGTGTCAAGTTATAATATCAAATCAGGTGGCCTTATGATTGAAGTTCTTTAAATTTTATGGGGGCATGTTAAAGTTGATTAGAGGGACATCGGTTAGGATCCTATGGTTCCCTCGTACCAACACCTCTACTTCTTATTGGATTCACTTAGTCCAAATGAACTTACTAAACTAAACTTAATGAGTTTCATAATTTCATTTAGACCGTGGGAAGCCTCGTTAGCAACTGTAGGTTACCTCCTCTGAGGTATTTTTTATCATACGATAAAGACATCTTAATTTAGTTGCAATTTGTAGTTTTGTGTGGTGTTTGTGATTAAATTTTGAGTTGTTTTATATTTTGAATGTTATGGGAGTGAATTTTATCTTTGTTGATTTTTTTTTTGGTTTTGGCTTTGGTTTGTGGCAATCCTGATAGTTTTAGTTCTCATGCAGGATGACATTATTTTTTAGCATGCAAGTTTGCAGGTATAAAAGTACAGTATGAAAGTACAAGAAAGACAACGTTGAAAATTGTAAAAGTGTACCTGGCGAGTCTTCTCATTCCACCACCTTTTCTTTGAGAAGTGAAGCTTTGATCAAAGATTCTCGGTACGTTCATTATGATTGAAAGAGGCTAGGGATTGAGTCTCTGGTCTTGGTGTGAGGCCTAGATATGATTTCGATCACGGTCGGATTTGGGTGTTGGTCTAGAGCTATTGTAGAGGCTATTTCACAGGGGGATTTTGTGGGGCTTTGGCTTCTTTCTTGGTTGTGAAGGTGTGGCACAAATAATTGAAGTTTGGTGGACTGTGGAAGTGTAATGATTTCTGTCATGGTTTTGGGCAGAGGTTTGAGCTCAAAATTAAGCTTCCAGTGGAATTCAATGGGGGAGGAGGGTTGGATTGCACTGAGGGGATCTCAGAGAAGCTCTGTGAGATGTTTTGGAGGCTCTCTCTACGAAATTTTTAGCGCACCTCCCATGGCCGTGGAGGTGAGTTCTTATAAAAATGGGCATGGGGTGGCTCTCAGGTCAAATGTTTGGGTGCATTGTGGTGCTTAGGTGGAGGACAGAGGAGCTCTACAATTTGGTTTGGCTGAGTTGGCCTCTAGGTTTGATTTGAGTGAAGTTCCATGGGGGTGGCTCTTGGTTTTGAGCTTCTCCGGCGACTAGGCCGGCCGGCCATGGCAGGGGGAGGTGGCTAGGTGCTTAGCGCATCAAGGGGAATCTGTCAAAGAAACTTAATGATTTTAGGCTTTGTATTGGTATGGGCATCTTAAGCATGTGCATTTTTGGGAATAAAATCCAGTAATTTTTGGGATTTTTGGTCCATGGCTTATTTTATATGGTTAGATGGTTTTTGGCTAAGTCTTAGGGTTTAACCAATGGCTCAGGTGGAGTTAGTTTGATGACTTTGGGGTAGTTAGGCCACCTTTAATGCATGGGTTCAATGTGGGTTCAAGTGATCAAAGTTTGGGTTTGGGCTAGGTTAACCATGCTAAATGACCTAATTGATTGATCAACATTGTGTAGATGATTGTTATGAAGATTTTGAGTTCAATTGGTAGGTCAATTTGAGGAATTTTTGAAATTTGGCAAATTTGGGCATGTTGGGTTAGACATGAGTCGAGGTTAGGCTAGCTTTAGGATAAGTCCAAATTTAATGGTTCAAATGATCAAGGGAGGTGTTGTGAAGATTTTTCATGAAGGTATGGAGTGGAAATTTTGGGGTTAAGGCCCTCAATTTGGTGAAATTTGAGGACATGGCCAATTTGGGGCAAATTTGGGGCTTTCGGACTTAGGTTGAAATAAAATGAAATTGAGATCTTACCAAGGCCAATTGAAGGTCAATTTTGATACATGGGGATTTTATGAAGATTTTCCAACACAAATTGTGGCCAATTGAATTGACTATGAGTTCAATTTGATGGAACCAAGTCATCGGGCCAAAATTGGTGTTTTGATCTAAATCAAAATTAGGCTCAAAGAATGGGTCAATTGAGCTTGGATTTGGTCTATGCTGGTTATATCAAGGGTGAATTTGAGTTTATAATTCAAATTGGGGTAAATTGAGACCAATTGGATAGACATTTGGGGTAATTTGGGGAAAATATGGGCCTTTAAAGGGCAATTTGGGGGTTTTGATCAAAGATGGTCAAATTGGCCAAATTGGGTCATGTGATAGTTAAGAAAAATGAAATTGGGAATATTTAGGAGGTTTTGGGAATTTTTAGGATTTTTTTGGAATATTTGAAATTTTTGGCTAAAGAGGGGTATTTTGGTAATTTGGCCAATTTGGGGATTTTGGGTAGTTTGGGTGTTTTCAAAGTGTTTGAAATAATTTTTGAGTCAAGTTGTGTATTCTGGTATGATTTGAAAATTTTGGACAAATTTGGGGTCCCAAACTATCTAAGTAATTTGGGTGAATTTAGGGCTAAAAAGGTAGGTTGGGTATCTTGGTAGAGTTGGAGTGCCAACTACCATCAATAAACCATGGACACTTGGAAATACCATTTTGGGTCCTCTGTGTAGTGGTCTTAGCTAAGCCCTAGCCCAGAGCTAGTGGGTATAGGGAACCATCTACAGGAGTCTCCCAAAAGTATCAAGGAACCAAAGCCTAGAAGTTCTGGGTTTAGGGTAATGAGTGAATGTGAGTACAAATGATTACAAGTGAGAGTCTTAGCCCTAGACCAACACCCAGGGTCAATCCTAAGGTCCAGCAGTGCTAAAGGTGACTCATTTTTACTTTTCCTCATAGTGACCCCACCTAATCAGTGCTAGAGGTTAGGACTAATATGTGGAACTTCTAGTTAATTAGAGAAGAGTTTGAAATTTCTAATGGTGCGGGTTCCATGTCTAGTCTTCTAAGAATAGTCAATAAGAAAGTCCTATGCCCAGACCTTAGGATACTAAAGAGGAAAAACTAAACCTCAACCAAAAGTAAATGTCAACAAATGGACCCCCAATAGGTGTGGTGTGTTGGGCAAGTACACAGCGCGTATTGGTGTTGACCGACGAGATCAACAAAAACCAATTCAAACTCCTAAGTCAACAGACCCGGAAGTATGTGTAGAGTTGTGTGTGTGATTTGTTTCTACTAGGGATATTAACAGAAGATCGTCTGATTGAAATCAAGGAGTAGGGGCTCTCACTGGGAATCGGAGAGTGAATTTTGAGTTATGAAATTTCAGGTATTTATAAAGGATGGGAATCAGTGTGATGGTGACGACTTTAAAGATTGCGAGTAGGATGCCACGGTGGGGGTCTTATTCTTGTCTCAAAAGGTGCGATTAGAGAATTGGACGTCGTTGAGGGGACATACACAAATCTCAAAGAGGTTGGTAGAGAATTGGAAGCCGTGGTGGGGACTTACACCAATCTCGAAAGGTGTTGAGAATAGGATGCAATGTTCCATAAAGGGGTGTCTTACTGCTATCTCGAAGATGTAGGTAGAGAATTGGAAGCCGTGGAGGGGCCTTACACCAATCTCAAAAGCTGTTGAGAATAGGATGCAATGTTCCATAAAGGAGTCTTACGTCTTTCTCGAAGATGTAGGTAGAGAATTTGAAGCCGTGGAGGGGCCTTACACCAATATCAAAAGGTGTTGAGAATAGGATGCGATGTTCCATTAAGGGGAGTCTTACTTCTATCTCAAAGATGTAGGTAGAGAATTAGAAGCCGTGAAGGGGCCTTAACCCAATCTCGAAAGGTGTTGAGAATAGGATGATGTTCCAAAAAGGAGAGTCTTACTTCTATATGGAAGATGTAGGTAGAGAATTGGAAACCGTCGAGGGGCCTTACACCAAAATCAAAAGGAGTTGAGAATAGGATGTGATGTTCCCTAAAGTGGAGTCTTACTCCTATCTCAAAGATGTAAGTAGAGAATTTGAAGCCATGGAGGGGCCTTACACCAATCTCGAAAGGTGTTGAGAAAAGAATGTGATGTTCCATAATAGGTGTCTTACTACTATCTCAAAGATGTAGGTAGAGAAGTGGAATCCGTGGAGGGGCCTTACACCAATCTTGAAAGGTGTTGAGAATAGGATGTGATGTTCCATAAAAGGGAGTCTTACTCCTATCTCGAAGATGTTGGTTGAGAATTGGAAGCCGTGGAGGGGCCTTACACCAATCTCGAAAGGTATTGAGAACAGGATGGGATGTTCCATAAAGGGGAGTCTTACTGCTATCTCGAAGATGTAGGTAGAGAATTTGAAGCCGTGGAGGGGCCTTACACCAATATCAAAAGGTGTTGAGAATAGGATGCGATGTTCCATTAAGGGGAGTCTTACTTCTATCTCAAAGATGTAGGTAGAGAATTAGAAGCCGTGAAGGGGCCTTAACCCAATCTCGAAAGGTGTTGAGAATAGGATGATGTTCCAAAAAGGAGAGTCTTACTTCTATATGGAAGATGTAGGTAGAGAATTGGAAACCGTCGAGGGGCCTTACACCAAAATCAAAAGGAGTTGAGAATAGGATGTGATGTTCCCTAAAGTGGAGTCTTACTCCTATCTCAAAGATGTAAGTAGAGAATTTGAAGCCATGGAGGGGCCTTACACCAATCTCGAAAGGTGTTGAGAAAAGAATGTGATGTTCCATAATAGGTGTCTTACTACTATCTCAAAGATGTAGGTAGAGAAGTGGAATCCGTGGAGGGGCCTTACACCAATCTTGAAAGGTGTTGAGAATAGGATGTGATGTTCCATAAAAGGGAGTCTTACTCCTATCTCGAAGATGTTGGTTGAGAATTGGAAGCCGTGGAGGGGCCTTACACCAATCTCGAAAGGTATTGAGAACAGGATGGGATGTTCCATAAAGGGGAGTCTTACTCCTATCTCGAACATGTAAGTAGAGAATTGGAAATCGTGGAGGGGCCTTACAACAATCTCGAGAGGTGTTGAGAATAGGATGCGATGTTCCATAAAGGGTAGTCTTACTTCTATCTCGAAGATGTAGGTAGAGAATTGGAAGCCGTGAAGGGGCCTTACACCAATCTTGAAAGGTGTTGAGGATAAGATGTGATGTTCCATAAAGGGGAGTCTTACTCCTTTCTCAAATCTGTAGGTATAGAATTTGAACTCGTGGATGGGCCTTACACCAATCCTCAGATATGGGGAGTCAAATTTTGGTTATTGACCCCAAGAGTCACATGTGTAGAGAGTTGGTGATGTTGAATTTGCAAGAATGTGTCATGTGAAAAGGTTGATTTTGTTGAAGAAGATTTGTAGAGTTTTGTGGGGATTTGTGTAGAATGTGAAATTCCTCGGTGTGAAGAGAGTTAATGCGTTAATGCAGATAACGATGGTTGTGTTGCACGCACAAAGAGTAAGAAACTCCGAAACCTAGAGAATCCACTCAATAGATTCATTTTCCTTTCTTGTTGTTTTTATCGCATTTAATTTTTTCAAAATATGTCTTTTGAAATTTTAATTTTAGTTGGTTGATTTTCAAAGTAAATTTTTTTTGTTGTTGTTTATGCATTGGTGATTATTTTTACTTAAATTTTATTTATTGTTTAAGATTTTTTGTTTCGTTCTTTGTTCATTGAAATTCTAATCCAACGTGTGGTTTGTGGCTTTCATCCATCACACGAAAAGGCAAATGACAAAAAAAGGCACATTTTTGAGAGAAAATTTTCATTATTTTGCTTCAATAAAGATGTTACAGATCGAACATAGGCTGACGCCTAAAAAGGAACAATATATAATCTATAGACCATGTTGAAATACATTCAAAACATCTTTTGCAATGAATACATTATAGGCTGATTATATCAGATACTACATATCATGTCGCTATATATAAAGTGAACCCTCAGACCATCTGTACCAGGTATGATGAGCTCCTGATCAAGAAGACCTTCTAAGTCATGCTCCAGGATAAGAGTTCCCTTTGTATGTACTTAGAGGTGCAACCTTCTCATCCGTACGACAGTAGCTCTTCCAGTTTTGGGTCCGGCTGGAATCCATATGGTATTTTGCTATCATCCATCCTACGGAAAGTCACAGACACCCTACGGTGTCGTACCCCTGGAATGCAATGTTTGGTAGCGTCTGTACCGTTGCCTTTAAGAACGAGCACTGAACCGACTGGTAGAGAAATCTCCACAGAACCTCTGAACTTATCAGGGCTGACGATATCGATTTCTTCCCCAAATAAAATATTTCTCTTGCTAAAATATGAGACCGTCTAGAAGGGCCTTATAAAATCATGATGATCAATGTGTGTAGGAATGCAATCACCCTCTTCGTAGATGTTGATAATACAACTATTTAGAATGCAGTTAGCAGGCAGAATACTCCATTTGACCATTCTTTTGATCATCCACTTTATCGTTGGTGGTAGTGGATCTACTTGGTTGTGTCTGAGGATCTCGGGCGGATTCCCCTGTCTGTCATTTGTGAAGTTATAACAACAGCCGCACTGAATGGTGATTCTCCCTTTTCCTCTCATCTGTTTCCTTGGCTCAGAGTATGTTCTTTCCATGAGAAGGCCCGCTCGACCTCTATCTCTCAAATCAAAGATGCAGTCCATAATGCTTCTTTCATCACTCTCGGAGAAGACCATGGTATATAACTCCAGACCTTCCAGTATGTTGACAAATTTTCCTTGAACTTCCTCATAAAATTAAAACTCTCCTTTATTCACTTTACTTATCTTATAGTACTCCATCGTACTAGGGGTCGGTAGCTATTGTGGACGTTTCTCCCTTCAAGCATTGGTAGGAACCCAAACTGGCGCTGGTTGATCTTGAATACAAGACTCGGCAGCTAGCGAGATGTACGACCCTGGGCTCCATGGTACATACTGATCTGTCCCCAGTGGGACGTATGGCCCATCCATCATAAAATTTGAAGTTTGAGACCCATCAGTGCTTGAGGTATACTCTTCAAATGTACTAAAACGCTGTAAATGTAGAACATTGCAATCCAGGCATTCTATAAACACACCTCTATATGCAATCCAGGCATTCTATACACACACCCGTGGCTGATGTCCCGGCCGGTATTTCAACGTTGCACATCGGGCAACCTTGCACAAAATATCTGAAACTGAAAGTGTGTCTGACTCTGTCACAAATCCTGGTTCTTCATCTATGGTGGGTAGACTAGCAGAAGTTTCTTTCAGGTATGGATCATAAAGATTCCCCTCAGGAACAGGGGTGAGCAAGTGGTTCTTCTCTCTCTGACGTATGCATTCTTATCGTAGAAAAGCTCTCTGCTTCTTGCGGCTGGCGTTCCTGCATTGCATCTTGGGAAGCGAAGTACTTGGCAGTCGTTCGTTATTGGCGGCTACTAGGCCTCCAGCTCGTGTAACTAGCATGTAGGGCAGACGGCTGGGCCCTTCCATTGGATCTTGCTCTATTATCACGTTCTTGCCTTTTTGTGATACATTATCTTTAACAGTCACCCTCAGAAGTGAAGGCAATCCCTCTTTCTCTTTGCAGCTGACTACATCCATGAGAGGACCTTCGTAGTCCATGTCAACCTATTTAAAATCCATGTTGAAATCCATGGTATCGCCCTGCGGCACCATCTACTCATATAGTGTGAGGCTCCAACCATCCTTGAAAACAAAGATCAGCCTCTGTCCCGACATTTTTCTACAGACGATAGGAAAAATGTCAGTGGGCTGAAACTTGTCATGAAAAAGAACAAAACAAAGTATTTATTAAAGTAAATTTTAGCTTATTTTAGTGAAATGAATCGTTTACTTTTTGTATGAGTTTTGTTAAATTTTTGTGGAATATTAAATTCAAAAGGTAGAAAGGAGAAAATTTGAAGTTTGAAATTTCTTTCTTAGAATTTTCATTATAGTGAGGTTAAATACAAAATTTGGACCTGGTCATAGACATTTGGCCACATAGATAACCCTAAAACAATCAAAGTTTCAAAGTTTCAAAGAAAGTAGAGGCAAGCGGCGTTAGGTTGCGTAATAGGTTTTCAAATATCATCCATTTATTGGTAACATGGGTCTTTTGCCTTTGAAATCCACTAACTGATAGGCTCCTCCCGTGTAGACCTTTTCAATGACAAATGGTCCCTCCTAAGTTGGCTTGAATTTTTCACCTACTTTGCAGCATGCAAGAATAGGCCTTTTGAGCATAAGTACGAGGTCACCAACTTTGAATGTCCTTGGGTGGACCAATTTGTCATGGGCTTGTGCCATCTTTGCCTGGTAAAGCTCCAAGTCTTGTTGTGCTTCTAGTCATTTTCCCTCGAGACTCTCCGGTTCTTCAAGTCTGAGTTTTGGACTTTCTTTCATTGTGAGTTGATTGGAAACAGTGACTCTGAGAGATGGTGTCTGGATTTTTAGCGATAGCACGGCCTCGGCTCCGTACACAAGCATATAGGGTGTACACTGAGTGGGAGTCCTGAAAGCTGAAACCTGAAAGTTGTTCGGTAGGCCCACAAGGCTTCTAATAGTTTGTTGTGCCAATCCCTTTTGTTTTCATCTAATGTTTTCTTTAAAATATGCACCAGTGTTTTGTTGAAAGCCTCAACTAGACCATTTGCTATAGGATAGTAAATCGTAGAGTATCTTCAATCTATCCAATGTCTTTTGACAAAATTGTTGATCTTTGTGCTTCTGAAAGCTGTCCCATTGTTGGATTGCATTGTTGGAAATTATTCTTTGCGGTACTCCAAAATGGTAGACGATTTGGCTTTTGAAAAATTAAAGGACGTGTTGTGTCGTAACCTCACGTAACGGTACTACCTCTGCTTATTTAGAGAAGTAATCTATAGCGACAAGTATAAACCTGTGTACTCTGAAATATGGAGGGTCTATCGGACCTATTATCTCTGTGCCCCAACATTCGAATGGTCATGAGGCAACAGTTGGGCGTAGCATATTTGGAGGCTGGTGTAAGACCACCAGACCACCCGGTAAGACCACCCGATGCACTTGGCATTGGTGACATTTTTTGGCTGTATCCATGCAATCAGACATCATTGCTGGCTAATAATATCTGAGTCTTTTGATCTTCATTTCAACTCTAACTGGTGAGCGTCACACAATCTGACATGTACTTCTTTGAGAATATCCTTTGCTTCGGCTCTGCTCAAACACCGTAGCCACATTTAGCCACATTTGGTTTCCACATTTGGTTTAATGATCTTCTGTAGAGAACGTTTCCCATCAGGGCGTAAGACATGGTCCTTCTTGTGATGCGGTGCGCCTCAAACTTCTCTTCTGACAGCTTTCTAGTATGCAAATATTCTATTAATGGCTTGCGCCAATCTTCATTAATGTCTGCAACCGTATTTATTATTTTTTCTTTTCCAAGCTTATGTAGAGTTTCGAGGTCGATCTAAGACAAGACTCATCTTCCTTGCACTGTGACTTCAATGGAATGCTCCGGGGGACATGCCATTTTCTTAGCAAGTTTTGCTAGAGCGTCGGCATGTGCATTATCTCCCCTAGGAATCTAGTAGAAAGTCACATCACGAATCTGCTCCAGGAGCTTCATCGTGTACTGATGGTATTCTACTAATCTCGGTTTCAAAATTTTGTATTGTCCGACGACCTGCTGGATGACGAGTGGGAGTCGCCATAGATGGCAATGTTTATTATATCCATTAAGATTGTCATTTCCAACTTGGTGCTTAAAGCTTCATATTATGCTTCATTGTTAGTGCACGACTCTGTCAGGTGGTGTGAGAACCTCAACAAACCCTTATCTTGTGTGATAAAGATCAAACCAATCCCTGCTTTTCCTAGTATAACTGTGTCTGATCCTTTGTCTTTTCTAGCTGACAAAGCGCCATCAATGTACATCTCCCAGTATTGTTGCACTAGAGAATTCCATTTATAGTATTTGCTCGTCTGGTAACTCGTCGTTGAGAGAGGACCCAGCTGGCAGTGGGTGTGCAGCGAGAAAGTCTGCTAGTATATGTCCCTTGATAGCACGGAGGGGAACAAAAGTTATATCAAATTGCAATAAGATCGTTGATCATCTTGCTAAACGTCCAGAGAGTGTTGGTCGAGTCATCAGATATTGCAACAGATTGACCTTCAAAATTAGGGTAATCTTATGAGAAATCATGTAATGTCTAAGCTTTTATGCGGCAAAAATCAATACCAGACAATGCTTTTAAATATGTGGATACCTTATCTTCGTCAGTATTAGGCGACGACTCAAGTAGTAGAGTGCATTTTCTTTACCCTCATCGTTGATTTGGGCTAAGAGGGCTCCAACGGAGTCATATAAAGCCATAGTATACAGTATCAATGATTTCCCTGGGATAGGGGCTGCCCAAAAGGTGTCATTAAATATTGTTTAACATCCTCAAAGGCCCGCTGGCATTTCTCTTCCCAAATGAATTTGGCGTCCTTTTTAATTAATGTCGAGAAAGGCTGACACCTACTTGAGAGATTAGAAATAAAATGTCTCAGATATGACAACTTCCTCTGAAAGGAACGTAGTTGTTTCAAGGTTTTAAGATGAGGCATTTCCAAGATAGCTTAAATTTTATCCTGATCGATCTCGCTACCCCGATGATGGACAATGAATCCCAAAAATTATCTAGAGGTAATGCCAAAGGCGCACTTTAAGGGATTCATTTTAAGGTCATATCGTCGTAAAGGTCATATCGGATTCATTTTAAGGTCATATCGTCGTAATCGTTCAAACACAATCCTTAAATCGTACAAATGGTCTAATTTTTATTTAATTTTGATGACCAAATCATCTACGTAGCATTATACTTGGTTATGAATGAGGTCATCAAAAATCTTCGTCATTGCACGCAGATATGTTGCTCTGGCGTTCTTTAGACTGAACGATATCACTATGTAGCAGAAAATTCCAATTGGTGTTCTGAAGGCTGTATGTACTGCATCCTCAGGAGCCATCTTAATTTGGTTTTATTCCGACGATCCGTCCATGAAGGAGAAAATTTCATGTGTTGAAGCAATATCCACCATCATCTCTGGTATGGGTAGTGGAAACTCATCTTTTGGACATGCCTTGTTCAAATCTCTAAAGTCAACACAAACATGGATATGTCCATTTTTCTTCTTAATAGGTACAATATTAGCCAACCATATGGGGTACTGCTCTTCTTTCACAAAGTTGGCGTCTATTAATTTCTTCACCTCGGCGAAGACTTGTTGTTCTATTTCAAAGTGCATTCTCCTAGGAGCTTATTTTCCTGGGTATATTCTTGTCCACCACAAGTTTATGGACTGCAATTTCTGCAGACAGTCCTGACATTTCATCGTAGCTTCATGCGAAGCAATCTTGGAATTCTATTAATAGTTTGATCAATTCTACAGATTCTTCGTCATTTAGTAGATAACTTATAAATGTAGGAAATGTAGGTCGGGGTCGTTCTTCAGTCCCGAGGTTAATCTCTTTCAATCCATCAATGGTAGATTTAATTTCCTCCTCAAATTTTTGGGAAGCATCTTCTATTGGTTATGTTATTTATTCGATTCATCCTCTATATCGAGGCAATCCTCTTCTGACTCACGAGTAACAACCATGCATAATTCAGAATCATCGACTGGTCCGACTGTACCAAATACGAGACCCTCTTTTGAATTTAGAGTTTTTCTTTTACAATTCCATAATTTTTCAAAAAGTTGAAATTTATCTTTTGACATTTGTTTTGGTAAGTGTCCCTGTTAAATTAGCTTTTGAACACAAGGCAAGAAATAACCAAAAGGCAATTCCATTAATCCATTAGAAACATCATCCAAATTTACATGTTTGTCAAGCTCAGAAGAGGTAGAAGCACGGTAAAATTTGATGGTCTTTGTACCCATACTACAGACTTCCTTGGCCTCTAAACTCTCGACCTTTTGAGGGAAAATCGAAGTAAGGGTCATAACATCCATATAGTGGTTTATTCGATCATACAGTGTTTCATGTTCATTTTCTTTTATATCTTCTAAGGATATCTCGTACTGAGGTCTCTTCCGTCTTACAATCATTATACCATCTTCAAAACTGTCTTCATTAACAATGTTGATAGTTGGATGATGGTCGGCCTAATCCGTTCAACAATTAAATTGATCCTTCCTCGTCCACGTCCCCGGCCACGAACTCGGGTGCGCGAACTAAAAGAACTTTCACCAACTTGTTGTAAGGGAGTGGTGGAAGATTGCTGAAGTGGAGTTGAATGGCCTCCTCTTTGTAATTCTTCTGAATCTTCATCTTTATTTTTGATAACTTCACAAGAGAAGACAGTCTTCTTTGGAGGCACGTAGTAGGCAGCATCTTCATGGATACCAACTTCATGCACTGAAAATGGTTGTAAGTCTCCTTTGATGTAATTTTCTTGACCATCTTTGTGGTATTTGATGCACTGGTGTAGAGATGATGGAATGACATTGTGCTCATGAATCCATGGTCGACCTAGTAGAGCATTAAAAGAGGTCTCGGCATCGATGATATGAAATTTAGCACTTGTCACGAGTTCTCCAACCTTCATAAGTAATGTAATTGATCCGAGGGCTGTTTCTCCCTTTTCATTGAATCCTCTTAACATCATCGATTTCATTCTCTTATCGACCGTAAGCTCTTGAGCTTCAATATCCAAAAAGGTCAATGCTCGTAGGCTCATCAAGTTAAGAGATGCTCTAGGATCTACTAAAATTACGGAGATGTAGAGCAGTCCGTTGTGGTCGGCGGTACCAAGCAACAAGTCTTCATCTGTGAAAGTTAGTCCAGACAATTCCTTTAATGAACAAACTTCATGTGAGGATGTGTTGGCCAACTGAACTAAGCAAATCTCTGGGTCAAGCAAAGCTATAACCAGAGAATCTATCATCTCCTTTAACAGGATCAGAGCATCGTAGATGCTTAGTCAGTCCGGGAACTTCCTAAGATGAGCTAGCACATTGTATTCTACTTTGTATGAGCCTCCAATTTTCTCTTGATTTTGTGGTTCTTCCACTGTTGGAGGTTGGGGTATCTCTTCTCAAGTCATTATTTGCTTTCCTTTATCTGTTAGAGATGTCCTTAGTGGTAATACTTTTCTGCTCCTTAAGTTAACTTCTGTGATTTCTTCTTGTTGAGATATCATTGTTGAATCTTCCGGTGCCTTTTTCTCTTTGTAGGAAAGATCTAAGTTGATGGTAAGAAGTATACCGTGATGCTCAAGGATTGGATCCTCGTTATTGGTGCTATCGTAAGTAGTGTCATTGATGTCTTCTTTGGACTTGACAATGAGTTCATCAGACTCGGGTATGATTTGAGGATCATTTTGGGAATTGAGATCTAAACTAGATTTGGCATGATCAGTTACATTATCACTAGAAATAGTTAAAATGTAGCCAAAACTACAATCATTATATTCATAAGACCTAGAAGAGACAAAAAGATAATCATACAAAGTCGAGGGTTTGAGAATTTTCTTCCCGGAATCCGAGACAACTAATCTAGTAGATGCAACCCCTATCCTACCCCTCGTGCTAGCAATCTTTGTAGTGAGGCTTTTCTTCTTCTTCTTTGTCTTTGACGATGACGAATCTATTGATGCAAGGGGAAATTGCATCTCCCACTCGTTTAAGAAACTCGCTAACTGAACATCCTTCTTTGGTAGCAAGCCTTTTAAAAACTGCACTAACTCGAGTGATAGGAGTGAACTTCTTACTCTCCTCACTATGTCCATGAAGTGATGGTAATACGGTAGCGACTCTTTGATACTCTCATATCCATTGTTATCCGTCATCGGTATCTGTCAGATCAGAGAATGGAATCTACTCCCTCATAGGAGTGGATAAATTTCTGGTAACACTTCTTCATCTTGATGAGGCTCCTCCTCAACAATGTCTTCTTGGGAGCTTGGGCTTTAGGGGCCCTCCGAACTTTTCTGTTACGATTCATTCTTTGAGTTCGAGTCAGCGGTATAGTCCTCAAGCTTGATCTGATTTGAAACACAGGTGGTGGGACAATTAATCCCTCAGTCAGATCTTCAATAATCATTACTTCTTTCCCTTTAGCAGCAGCAGGGCTAGGAGGTTTGACGGGTGCCAGGATGGCAGTAGTTTTAGACTTCTTGCAGGCAGGGAATTCTTGAAGGCAGTTCAAACTGAATTCTGCAAATGTTTCTTGTATTTCTGGAGTGGCAATTTTCATTACTACAAATGGGGCTTTCCCAAGGATGACCTCGAGATCTTCAAATCTAGTTTTGAATTTGATCGTAAGAGTGAGGTTGCGGGCTTCGTGACTCGTTGGCAGATTGCAGGAAAAGGTCAGCGTTGGGTAAGCCATTGCAAAGGCTTTAAAATAGAAAGTTTTGGAGTTAGCTATATGGCCAAAAATCTCATAATTTTTAATGCAAACATTGAAAGTAGAGGTTGATTTGTAGACCAGGCAATATTAATTTATGGGTATTTTAAAATCTTGTTTAAGAAAAAGTGCAAAATTTTATTAATATAAGAAAATTTCAAAGCGAGCGCAGCACAACACGATTTGGTTTAATTTGCAGAATAGCAAATCAAATTAGAAGGGAGATGTGAAGTATTTTAGGACCCAGTGCGGGATCTATTTAGTGGCAGACAATGCCCAGGTGGAACTAGTCCATTGACACACCTATTAGGGGTCCGACCCCACATGAAAATTTAAAGAGTCCTTAATGGCCTTCTGAACCCCTCTGTTCAAAGATGGTTGAACAGCTAGTCCTAAAGTCTAAGGAGTTAACCATACTTTTCCAAGATAGAAGTGGATAAAGTATTGGGTAAAGTATGCCAATGGAAGAAGGGTAATTTAGTCCAAGAGGGGCATGGGCAAATTACCGATGTGTGAAGATAATATTTCTTGATTTGTATGGAGAGAAAAGCTTGTCTCTATAGGAGTCGCCAGAAGCTATCAGAGTTATTTTGTGTTGGGTGGAGTTGCCTGTAAGAAGCTGTTGGTCACCGGAATCGAAATCCCTTTGCCCGCTTCTAAAGGTATATATATATATGTATGTATTTATGTATGGAGTTTAGAAAAATAAGAAAACAAACTTACCCCATATTTTTCATAGTTTAAATGAAAGAGCGTTGTGCCTCAAATCTTGTTTCTATCCTGAAGGATAAACACAAGTCTTAAGGATGATGCTCGATCAAATAAACTAATGAAAATATGACATCCGTTTGGTGTGCAAAAGCTATATACTTGCCGACAAGTTCCCCCGTTTAATATGAAGGACTAAATAGGGTTTATATTAAGTTGGGTTCCGACATGCTTCCTATTAGGGCAAACTCCTATAGTTAATTACATCTTAAATGACCAAAGTCACCTAAGAAGACTCTCGATAAAAATCAGGAAATATTATTTTCAAGGAGTTTTAAAGAGTAGGACTTTTCAGTGAGATCGGACGTAGAAGAGTGAAAGGGGATTGGTTCAAATTTGGAACATTTTGTTGTAGAGTCCAAAGGAGGAAGACCTAGGGGATGTCATGGATCTAGAGGAGAACCTTGATGACCATCGGTGACTTCCCAAGCTATCCTATAGTTTAGCTTCAATTTTGAAGAGAATATATTTAGGTATTTCATCCTGCCAATTTTATTAATCAGGGCTTACATTCGTGTGAAACTATCACACAAATAGTTTGGAAGATGTGTGGATTTAGGTCATGACGAACGTCAGCCTTGGAATCCTAAGATGAGTTAGGGCTTATATTGTATAACAGGGTTGTACAAATGCCTAAAGATAAGATGAGGATTTACGTTGCATAAGCAAGCAACCTTGATGTCCTATGGCTTTGTTGTTTAAGTCTAAGGAAAGAAGATTGGTTTAGCTAGGGAAGACAAGTTTTGGTGTTGAAGATGGTTGTGCTGCCCACCATGCTAGCTCCAAGCTCCTCACCACGACGAGTTTGAGTTTTCTAATGTGTCAAGTTATAATGTCAAATCAGGTGGCCTTATGGTTCAAGTTCTTTAAATTTTATGGGGGCATGTTAATGTTGATTAGAGCGACACCGGTTAGGATCCTACGGTTCCCTCGTTATGGCACAATAATTTTTTATTGGTTTCACTTAGTCCAAATGAACTTACTAAACCCAAATTAATGAGTTCCATAATTTCATTTAGACTGTGGGAAGTCTCGTTAGCAACCATAGGTTACCTCCTCCTAGGGATTCTCGATCATCCCATAGAGACATCTTAATTTAGTTACAATTCATAGTTTTATGCGATGTTTGTGATTAAATTTTGAGTTGTTTTGTATTTGTAATGTTGCGGCGGTGAATTTATCTTTATTGATTTTAATTTTGGCTTTGGCTTTGATTTTGTGGCTATCCTGATAGTTTTAGTTTTCATAGAGGGTGGCATTGTTGTTTAGCATGCAAGTTTGCAGGGATAAAAGTACAATATGAAAGTACAAGAAAGACAACGCTGAAAATTCTAAAAGCGTACATGGAGAGTCTTCTTGTTCCACCACCTTTGCTCTGAGAAGTGAAGCTTCGATCAGAGGTTCTCGGCACGTTTGTTATGATCCAAAGAGGCTAGGGATTGAGTCTCTGGTCTTGGTGTGAGGCCTAGATACGATTTCGATCATGGCCGGATTTGGGTGTTGGTCTAGGGCTATTGTAGAGGCTATTTCAGAGGGGGATTTTGTGGGGCTTTGGCTTCTTTCTTGGTTGTGAAGGTGTGGGCATATGTAATTGAAATTTGGTGGACTGTGGAAGTGTAATGAGTTCTGTCCTGTAATGAGTTCTTGAGTTCTGTCCTAGTTTTGGACAGAGGTTTGAGCTCAAAATTAAGCTTCCATAGTGGAATTCAGTGGGGGAGGCGGGTTGGATTGTGCGGAGGGAATCTCGGGATCTTAGGGAAGCTTTGTGTGAAGTTTGGAGAGGCCTCTCTAAGAAAATTTTAACACACCTCCCATGGGCCGTGGAGGTGAGATTTTATAAAAATGGCCATGAGGTGGCTCTCAGAGTAAATGTTTGGGTGCATTGTGGTGCTTAAGTGGAGGGCTGAGGAGCTCTACAACTTGGTTTGGCTGAGCTGGCCTCTAGGTTTGATTTGGGTGAAGTTCCATGGGGTGGCTCTCGGTTTTGAGCTTCTCCAGCGACTAGGCTAGCCGGTGGTTTAGCCGGTCATGGCTGGGGGAGGTGGCTAGGTGCTCAGGGCATCCAGAGGAATCTGTCAAAGCAACTTAATGATTTTAGGCTTTATTTTGGTAAGGGTATCTTAAGCATTTGCATTTTTAGGAATAAAATCCCTTATTTTGAAGGACTTTTGGTCCATGGCTTAGTTTAGGTGGTTAGATGGGTTTAGTCTTAGGTTTTAACCAACAACTGAGGTGGAGTTAATTTGATGACCTTGGGGTAGTTAGGTCACTATGGGGGAGTGTTTTGAAGAGTTTATGATTCAAAATTGTGGCAATTGGATAGATTTGGGGTTCAATTGAGTGAGGTTTTGGTTTTGGGTCTTTTTGATTTGGGTTAAAATTGAACTCAAATGTGGGTAAAATTAGCTTGGATTTTATTTCAATTGAGTATGGTCCTAATGAACTTGAGTTTAGAATAGGAATTGGAGAAAATTGGGATCAAATTGGTGGACATTGGGGTTGAATTGAGGTAATTGGGCCTTTAAAGGAAATTTAGGGCTTTTGGTCAAAAAAGTCAAATTGATTGAGGTTATGGGGCTCAATTTGGTAAAATTTGGGGACATGGCCAATTTGGGGCAAATTTGGGGCTTTTGGACTTAGGTTGAAATCAAATGAAATTGAGGTCTTACCAAGACCAATTGAAGGTCAATTTTGATATATGGGGATGTTATGAAGATTTTTCAACACAAATTGTGGCCAATTGAGAGGACTATGGGTTAAATTTAGTGGAACCATAGTCTACTAAGTTTTGGCTAGATTTGGGCATTTTGGGCAAATTTGGGGGTCAAATTTGGGGTCCCAAACAAATTTGGGGTTCCAAAGGTATCTAGGCAATTTGGGGAATTTTAAGGGCAAAAAGCTTTGTTGGGTATCTTGGTAGATTTGGAGTGCCAACCACCAACAATAAGCCATGGACTAATGGAAAACCCATTCCGGGTCCTCTGTGTAGTGGTATTAGCTAAACCCTAGCCCAGGGCTAGTGGGTTTAGGGAACCACCTACAAGAGTCTATCAAAAATATCAAGGAACCAAAGCTTAGAAGTTTTGGGTTTAGGGTAATGAGTGATTGTGAGTACAAGTGATTGCAAGTGAGTGCCTTAGCACTGGACCAACACCGAGGGTCAAACCTAAGGTCCAGCAGTCCAAAGGGTGACTCATCTTGACTTTTCAACATAGTGACCCCACCTACTAAGTGCTAGAGGTTAGGGCCAATATGTGGAACTTCAAGTTGAGTAGAGAAGACTTTAAAATTTATAATGGAGAGGTTTCAATATCTAGTCCATGTCTAATTTTCTAAGAATAATCAATAAGAAAGTCTTATGGCTAGCCCTTAAGCTACTAAAGAGGAAAAACTAAAGAGGAAAAACTACCTCAACCAAAAGTAAGGTCAACAAATGGACCCCCAAGAAGTGTGGTGTGTCGAGCAAGCACACTGCGTGTATTGCCCTTGACCGATGAGATCAATAAAAACCAATACAAACTCCTAAGTCAACAAACCCAGAAGTATGTGTAGAGTTGTGTGTGTGATTTGTTTCTGCTGGGGATATTAGCAGATGATCGTCTGATTGAAATCAAGGAGTAGGGACTCTCCCTGGGAATTGGAGAGTGAATTTTGAGTTATGAAATTTCAGCCATTTATAAAAGATGGGAATCAGTGTGTAGGTGACGACTTCAAAGATTGAGATTAGGATGCCATGGTGGGGGTCTTATTCTTGTCTTAAAAGGTGTGAGTAAATAATTAGACACCGTTGAGGGGACTTACACCAATCTCAAGGAGGTTGGTAGAGAATTGGAAGCCACGGAGGGGACTTTCACTAATCTCGAAAGGTGTTGAGAATAGGATGTGATGTTACATAAAGGAGAATCTTACTCCTATCTCGAAGATGTAGGTAGAGAATTGGAAGCCTTAGAGGGGCCTTACACCAATCTCAAAAGGTGTTAAGAATAGGATGCGATGTTCCATAAAAGGGAGCCTTACTCCTATCTCAAAAATGTAGGTAGAGAATTAGACGCCGTGGATGGGCCTTACACCAATCTCAAAAGGTGTTGAGGATAGGATGCGATGTTCCATAAAGGGAGGTCTTACTCCTATCTCGAAGATGTAGGTAGAGAGTTGGAAACTGTGGTGGGGCCTTACACCAATCGCAAAAAGTGTTGACAATAGGATGCGATGCTCCATAAAGGGGAGTCTTACTCCTATCTCGAAGATGTAAGTAGTGAATTAGAAGCCGTGGAGGGGCCTTACACCAATCTTAAAGGTGTTCAGAATAGGATGCGATGTTCCATAAAGGGGAGTCTTACTCATATCTCAAAGATGTAGGTAGAGAAGTGGAAGTCGTGGTGGGGCCTTACACCAATCTCGAAAGGTGTTGAGAATATGATGTGATGTTCCATAAAGGGGAGTCTTACTCTTATCTCAAAGATGTAGATAGAGAATTGGAAGTCGTGGAGGGCCCTTACACTGACCCCTTACTCTGACCTCGAAAGGTATTGAGAATAGGATGTGATGTTCCATAAGGGGAGTCTTGCTTCTATCTCGAAGATGTAGGTAGAGAATTAGAAGCCATGGAGGAGCCTTACACCAATCTAAAAAGGTGTTGAGAATAGGATGCAATGTTCCATAAAGGAGAATCTTACTCCTATCTTGAAGATGTAGGTAGAGAATTGGAAACCGTAGAGGGGCCTTACACTAATCTCGAAAGGTGTTGAGAATAGGATGCGATGTTCTATAAAAAGGAGTCTTATTCCTATCTCAAAGATGTAGGTAGAGAATTGGAAGCCGTAGAGGGGCCTTACACCAATCTTGAAAGGTGTTGATAATAGGATACAATGTTTCATAAAGGGGAGTCTTATTCCTATCTCGAAGATGTAGGTAGAGAATTGGAAGCCGTGGAGGGGCCTTACACCAATCTCAAAAGGTGTTGAAAATAGGATGCAATTTTCCATAAACGGGGGGCCTTACACCAATCTTGAAAGGTGTTGATAATAGGATACAATGTTTCATAAAGGGGAGTCTTTTTCCTATCTCGAAGATGTAGGTAGAGAATTAGAAAACGTAGAGGGGCCTTACACCAATCTCGAAAGTTGTTGAGAATAGAATGCGATGTTCCATAAAAGGGAGTCTTTCTCCAATCTCAAAGATGTAGGTAGTGAATTGGAAGCCGTGGAGGGGCCTTACACCAATCCTCGGATATGGGGACTCAAAATTTACTTGCTGACCCCAAGAGTCACATGTGTAGAGAGTTGGTGATGTTGAATTTGCAGAAATGTGTCATGTGAAAAGGTTGATGTTGTTGAATAAGATTTGTAGAGTTTTGTGGGGTTTTGTGCAGAAAGTGAAATTCTGTACAATGTGAAATTCTGCGGGGATGTGAAGAGAGTTAATGCAGATAACGATGGTTGTGATGCGCGCACAAAGAGTAAGAAACTCTGAAACTGAGATAATCCACTCAACAGATTCATTTTCCTTTCTTGTTATTTTTATCACATTTAATGTTTTCAAAATATGTCTTTTAAAATTTTAATTTAAGTTGGTTGATTTTCAAAAGAAATTTGTTTTATTGTTGTTTATTCATTGGTGATTATTTTTACTTAAATTTTATTTATTGTTAAAGATTTGTTGTTTTGTTCTTTGTTCATTAAAATTCTGAACCAACGCGTAGTTCGTGGATTTCATCCATCGCACAGAAAGGAAACTGACAAAAAAAGGCGCATTTATGAGAGAAAATTTTCATTAATCTGCTTCAATAAAGATGTTATAGATTGAACATAGGCTGACGCCTAAAAAGTACAATATATAGTCCATGTTGAAATACATCTCGATCATCTCATGCCATGAATACATTGTAGGCTGAATATATCAGATACATATCAAGTTGCTATATATAAAGTGAACCCTGTGACCATCTGTACTAGGTATGACGAGCTCCTGATCGAGCTCCTGATCAAGCTTAAGCAGACCTTCCAAGTCATGCTCCAGGATAAGAGTTCCCTTTGTATGTACTTAGAGGTACAACCTTCTCAAGCTCGTACGGCAGTAGCTCTTCCAATTTTGGGTCCAGCTGGAATCCATATTGTATTTTACTATCATCCATCATGTGGAAAGTCACAGACACCCTACGGTGTCATACCCCTGGAATGCAATGTTTGGCGACGTCTGCACCATTTCTGCACCATTGCCTTTAAGAATGCCTTTAAGAATGAGCACTGAACCAATTGGTAGAGGAATCTCCACAGAACCTCTGAACTCACCAGGGCCGAAAATATTTACTTCTTCTCCAAATAAAATATTGCTCTTGCTCAGAAATGTGACCGTGCAAAAGGGTCTTACAAAATCATGATGATCAATGTGTGGAGGAATGCAATCACCCTCTTCTTAGATGTTGATAACACAACTGTTTGGAATGCAGGTAGCAGGTAGAATACTTCAGTTGTCAGAATACTCCATTTGACCATTCTTTTGATCATCCACTTTATCATTGGTGGTAGTGGATCTACTTGGTTGTGTCTGAGGATCCCAGGCAGATTCCCCTTGTCAGTCATTTGTGAAGTTATAATAGCAGTCAAACTGAATGGTGATTCTCCCTTTTCCTCTCATCCATTTCTTCGGCTCATAGTATGTTCTTTCCATGAGAAGGCCCGCTCGGCCTCTATCTCTCAAATCAAAGGTGCAGTCCAGAATGCTTCTTTCATCACTCTCAAGAAAGACCCTGGTATACAGCTCCAGGCCTTCCAGTATGTTGACATATTTTCCTTGAATTTCTTCATAACATTCAAATTCTCTTTTATTTACTTTACTTATCTGGTAGTACTCCATCTTACTAGCTGTTGCGAGCGTTTCTCCCTTCGAGCATTGACAGGAACCCAAACTGGCACTAGTTCATCTAGAATACGAGACTCGGCATCTAGCGATATGTACGACCCTGGGCTCCATGATACATATTGATCTGTCCCTAGTGGGACGTATGGCTCATCCATCATAAAATTCATCCATCATAAAATCTATAAAATCTAAAGTTTGAGACCCATCAGTGCTTGAGGTATACTCTTCCAATGTACTAAAATGCTGTAAATGTAGAACATTACAATCCAGGCACTCTACAAATGCGCCCATGGCTGATGTCTTGACCGGTATTTCAACTTTGCACGTCGGGCAACCTTTGCACAAAACATCTGAAATTTAATGTTTGTCTGACTCTGTCATGAATCCTGGTTCTTCATTCATGGTGGGTAGACTAGCAAAAGTTTCTTTCAGGTCTGGATCATAAATATGCCCCTGAGGAATAGGGGTGAGCAACTGCATTCTTGTCGTAGATAAGCTCTCTTCCTCTTGCAGCTGGTGTTCCTGCGTTGCGTCCTGCTCAGCGAAGTACTTGGTAGTCATTCGTTATTGGCGGCTACTAGGCCTCCAGTTGGTGTAGGTACCATGGAGGGCAGACGGCTGGGCCCTTCCAGCGGATCTTGCTCTATTATCATGTTCTTGCCTTTGTGTGATACATTATCTTTAGCAGTCACCCTCAGCAGTGATGGCAATCCCTCTTTCTCTTTGCAGCTGACTACATCCATGAGAGGACCTTCGTAGCCCATGTCAACCTGATTAAAATCTATGTTGAAATCTATGGTACCGCCCCGCGGCGCCATCTCCTTATTTAGTGTGAGGCTCCAGCCATCCTTGAAAGCAAAGATCAGCCTCTGACCCGACATTTTCTGCAGATGACAGGAAAAATGTCAGTAGACCGAAACTTGTCATGAACAAGAACAAAACAAAGTATTTATTAAAGTAAATTTTAGCTTATTTTAGTGAAATGAATTGGTTACTTTATGTATGAGTTTTGTTAAATTTTTGTGGAATATGAAGTTCAAAAGGTAGAAAAAAGAAAATTTGAATTTTGAAATTTCTTTCTTAAAATTTTAATTCTATTGAGGTTAATTACAAAATTTGGACCTGGTCATAGACATTTGGCCACATAGATAACCCTAAAACAATCAAAGTTTCAAAGTTTCAAAGCAAGTAGAGGCAAGCGACATTAGGTTGCGTAATAGGTTTTCAGATATCATTTATATATTGGTAACATGGGTCTTTTGCCCTGGAAATCTACTAACTAATAGGCTCCTCAAGTTGGTTCGAATTTGCCACCTACTTTACGGTGTGCAAGAATAGGCCTTTTGAGCACAAGTACGAGGTCACCAACTTTGAATGTCCATGGGCAGACCAATTTGTCATGGGCTTGTACCATCTTTGCCTGGTAAATCTATAAGTTTTGTTGTGCTTCTAGTAATTTTCCCTCGAGACTCTCTAGTTCTTTAAGTCTGAGTTTTTCACTTTCTTCCGTTGTGAGTTGATTGGCAACAGCGACTCTGAGAGATGGTGTCTGGATTTCTAGCAGTAGCACGGCCTTCGTACACGAGCATATAGGGTGTACACTGAGTGGGAGTCCTGAAAGTCATCTGGTAAGCCCATAAGGCTTCTAATAGTTTGTTGTGCCAATCACTTTTATTTTCATCCAGTATTTTCTTCAAAACTTTTACCAATGTTTTGTTGAAAGCCTCAGCCAGACCATTTCCTCTGGGATAATAAATTTAGAGTTTCTCCAATCTATCCCATGTCTTTTGACAAAATTATTGATCTTTGTGCTTCTGAAAGTTGTCCCATTGTCAAAAATTATTCTTCATGGTACTCCAAAATGGTAGGCGATTTGGCTTTTAAAAAATTGAAGAACGTGCTGTGTCGTAACCTAACGTAACGGTACCGCGTCTGCCTAGCCTCTGCCCATTTGGAGAAGTAATCTGTAACGATAAGTATAAATATGTGTCCTCTTGAAGATGGAGGGTCTATCAGACCTATTATGTTCATTCCCCAACACTCCAATGGCCACAAGGCAACAGTTGGGTGTACCACATTCAGAGGCTGGTGTATGGCCACCCCATGCACTTGGTATTGGTGACATTTTTTGGCTGTATCCATGCAATCAGACATCATTGCTGGCCAATAATATCCGAGTCTTTTGATCTAAATTTTCATTTTGGCCCTAACTGGTGAGCACCATGCAATCCGGCATGTACTTCTTTAACAATATCTCGTGCTTCGGCTCTGCTCAAACACCATAGCCACATCAGGTCAAATTATCTTCTATAGAGAACATTTCCCAACAGCGTGTAAGACATGGCCCTTCTTGTGATGTGGTCCACCTCAGACTGGTTTTCTGGCAGCTTTTCAGTATGCAAATATTCTATTAAGGGCTTGTGCCAATTTTTATTGATGTCTACAACTGTATTTATTGTTTCTTCTTTTCCAAGCTTATGTAGAGTTTCAAGGCCGATCTGAGACAAGACTCGTTTTCCTTGCACTAGCACCGTGACTTCAATGGAATCCTCCAGGGGACATGCCATTTCCTTAGGAAGTTTTGCTAGAGCATCGACATGGGCATTATCTCCCCTAAGAATCTGGTAGAAAGTCACATCAGGAATATACTCCAAGAGCTTTATTGTGTACTGCGTGTACTGATGGTATTTTGCTAATCTTGGTTTCAAAATTTTTTATTGTCCGACAACCTGCTGGAAGACGAGTTGGGAGTTGCCATAGATGACAATGTTTGTTATATTCATTGAGATAGCCATTTCCAACCCCATTATTAAAGCTTCATATTCTACTTCATTGTTAGTGCATGACTCTGTTAGGTGGTATGAGAACCTCAACATACACATGTCTGGTGTGATAAAGATCAAACCAATCCCTGTTTTGCCTGATATAACTATGTCTGATCCTTTGTCTTTGCTGGCTGATGAAGTGTCATCGAAGTACATCTCCCAGCGTTGTTCAGTGGAGAATTCTATTTGTAGTATTTGCACGTCTGGTAACTCATCATTGACAGAGGACCCAGCTGGCAGTGGGTGTGCAACAAGAAAGTCTACTAGTATCTATCCCTTGATAGCACGGAGGGGAACAAAAGTTATATCAAATTGCAAGAAGATCATTGACCATCTAACTAAACGTTCGGAGAGTGTTGGTCGGATCATCAGATATTCCAATGGATTAACTTTCAAAATTACGGTAATCTTATGAGAAAGCATGTAATGTCTAAGCTTTTGAGCTGCAAAAATCAATGTCAGACAATGCTTCTCAATAGGTGGATACCTTATCTCCGTCGATATTAAGCGACGACACAAGTAGTATACTGCAATTTCTTTACCCTCATCATTGATTTGAGCTAAGAGGGCTCCAAGAGAGTCATCTACGGTGGCGGTATAAAGTATCAGAGGTTTCTCTTGGATAGAGGCTACCAAGACAGGATGTGTCATTAAATATTTTTAACGTCCTCAAAGGACTGCTAGCATTTCTCTTACCAAATGAATTTTGGCATCCTTTTTAATTAATGTCGAGAAAGGCTGACACCTACCTAAGAGATTAGAAATAAAGCGTCTCAGATATGCCAACTTCCCCTCAAAGGAACGTAGTTGTTTCAAGGTGTTAGGAGGACGCATTTCCAAGATATCTTAAATTTTATCCAGGTCGATCTCGATACCCTGATGACAGACAACGAATCTTAAGGTCATATCATCGTAACCGTTCAAACACAATCCTCAAATCATACAAATGGTTTATTTTCTATTTACTTTTGATGAACAGATCATCCACATAGCATTCTACTTGATTGTGTATGAGGTCGTCAAAAATCTTCATCATTGCACGCTGATATGTTGCTCCGGCATTCTTTAGGCCGAACGACATCACTGTGTAGCAGAAGAGTCCAATCAGTGTTCTGAAAGCTGTAAGCGCTGCATCCTCGGGAGCCATCTTGATTTGGTTATACCCTAACGATCCGTCCATGAAGGAGAAAATTTCATGTGTTGAAGCAATATCCACCATCATTTCTGGTATGGATAGTGGAAACTCGTCTTTTGGACATGCCTTGTCCAAATCTTTGAAGTCAACACAAACATAGATCTGTCCATTTTTCTTCTTAACAGGTACAATATTAGCCAACCATATGGGCTACTGCTCTTCTTTCACAAAGTTGGCGTCTATTAATTTCTTCACCTCGGCAATGACCTGTTGTTCTATTTTGAGGTGCATTCTCCTAGGAGTCCTGGGAGCATGTTTTACTAGGGTTATATTTTTATCTACCCCGAGTTTATGGACTGCAACTTTTGCAAACAGTCCTGACATTTCATCGTAGCTCCATGCAAAGCAATCTTTGAATTCTGTTAATAGTTTGATCAAGTTTGATCAATTCTGATCAATTCTGCATATTCTTCGTCATTGAGTAGAGAACTTATAAATGTAGGTCGGGGTCGTTCTTCAATCTTGATGTTAATCTCTTTCAATTCATCAACGGTAGATTTAATTTCCTCCTCAAATTCTGGGGGAGCATCTTCTATTGGTTGATCAGTAGAATCATCCACTATATCGAGGCAATCCTCTGCTGGCTCACAAGTAACAACCATGCAAAATTTAGAATCATCGACTGGTCCGACTGTACCAAATCCGAGACCCTCTTTTGAATTTAGAGTTTGACTTTTACCATTCCATAATTTTTTATAAAGTTGAAATTTACCTTTTGGCATTTTTTTTGGTAAGTGTCCCTGTTGAATTAACTTTTGAACACAAGGCGAGAAGTAACCAAAAGGCAATTCGATTATTTCATTAGAATCATCATCCAAATTTACATGTTTTTTAAGCTCAGTAAAGGTAGAAGCATGGTAAAATTTGATCGGCTTTGTACCAACACTACAGACTTCCTTAACCTCTAAACTCTTGACTTTTTGAGGGAAAATTGGAGTAAGGGTCATAGCATTCACATAGTAGTTTATCTGATCATACATTATTTCATATTCATTTTCTTTTGTATCTTTTAAGGATATCTCATACTGAGGTCTCTTCTGTCTTGTCATCATTATCTTGTCATCAAAACTGTCTTCATTACCAATGTTGATAATTGGCCTAGTCCATTCAACAATTAAATTGATCATTCTTCGTCCACGTCCCCGACCTCGACCTCGGGTGCGCAAACTAAAAGGACTTTCACTAACTCAATGTAAGGGAGTGGTGAAAGATTGTTGAAACAGAGTTGAAGGGCCTCCTCTTTGTAATTCTTCTGAATCTTTATCTTTGTTTGTGATAACTTAATGAGGGAAGAAAGTCTTTTTTGGAGGCGCATAGTAGGCAACATCTTCATGGATACCAACTTCATGCACTGAAAATGGTTATAAATCTCCTTTGATGCAATTTTTTTCACCATCTCTTTGGTATTAGATGCACTATTGTAGAGATGATGGAACCATATTGTGCTCATGAATCCATGGTCGACCCAATACAACATTAAAAGAGGTCTCGGCGTCGATGATATGAAATTTAGTAGTTGTCACAAGTTCTCCAACCTTCATAAGTAATGTAATTGATCCGAGGGCTCTTTCTTCCCTTTGGTTGAATCCTCTTAACATCATATTATCAGCCGTAAGCTCTTAAGTTTCAATATCCAGATAGGCCAATGTTCGTAGGCTCATCAAGTTAAGAGATGCTCCAGGATCTACTAAAACTCTGGACAACACAAATATGTCGATGTTGACGGAGATGTAGAGCGGACGATTATGGTCAGCAGTACCGAGCAGTAAGTCTTCATTTATGAAGGTTACCCCAAGCTGTTCTTTCAATGAACAAACTTGATGTGCTGGCCAACTGAGCTAAA
>NW_018165080.1:98322-124761 GCF_001263595.1 Phalaenopsis equestris
TCTGGGTCAAGCAAAGCTGTAACCAGAGACTCTCTCATCTCCTTTGACAGGATTAGAGCATTGTAGATGCTTAGTCGGGCTGGCAACTTCCTAAGATGAGCTAGTACATTGTAGTCTACTTTGTATGAGCCTCCAATTTTATCTTGATTATGTGGTTCTTCCACTGGTGGAGGTGGGGGTATCTCTTCTTGGGTCATTATTTGCTTTATCTGTTGGAGCTGTCCTGTCCTTGGTGGTAACACTTTTCTGCTCCTTAAGTTAACTTCTATGATTTCTTCTTCTTGAGATATCATTGTTGAATCGTCCGGTGTCTTTTCCTCTTCTTCAAAAAGATCTAACTTGATGTTAAAAGGTGTATCGTGATGCTCGAGGATTGGCTCCTCATTATCGATGCTATCGTAAGTGGTGTCATTGATGTCTTCTTTGAACTTTACAACGAGTTCATCAAACTCGGGTACGATTTGAGGATCGTTTTGGGGATCGAGATCAAAACTAGATTGGGCATGATCAGTTACGTTATCACTAGAAAAAGTTAAAACGTAGCCAAAATCACAATCATTATATTCGAAAGACCCTAGAGGGACAAAAAGATAATCATACAAAGTCAAGAGTTTGAGGATTTTCTTCCCCGAATTCGAGACAACCAATCTAGTAAAGGCAACCCCTATCCTACCCCCCATGTTATCAAACTTTGTATAAGGTTTTTCTTCTTCTTCTTTGTCTTTGACGATGACGGATCTCCTGATGAAACCTTCAACTCAGGCTTGGTATGTTGCGGACTCTAAATAGAGGCTTGTTTTGATGCAGACAGGATCTTTTTCAGTATTTTCTTAGATGATCTGCTCCAGACCTCATTCCATTCTTCTTTGGTATTTGTAGAAGCTTGTTTCGATGAATCCTATATTTGATTAAGGACCCTCTTGAGTTCATCCCAAATTGTACTCCATCCATCTGTTCTGGTATACAAATTGATTGGGGAGATTGACTCGGCCAAAATCTTATTTATGGAATCTTTTTCAGGTTATTTTAAATATTCTTTCGGGATAATTATGTTCTCTTCTTTAAGGTTCCTCTCGAGGCAGTCCTTAAAGACGAAGCATTTTTCTATAGTGTGCCCGAGCTGTGCCCGAGCAACCGATGGACAATAATTTTGTTCATTCTTCCTATCCACCTCTTCAGGCTTCTTTGGATCTGGTAATTTAAATTATGGCTTCTTCATCAAACTTCTAAATATTTTAGGTATAGCTTCATCTTTGAAAGAATGCACCGTCTTAAGTTGCTCTGACAGGGACATTTTCTTATCCCCTGTTCGAGGTGATACCTTTTGATGTAGTCGCTGGTTGGATTGATTATTTTATTTCTAAGAGTTGTGAAGAAGACTCGTTATGATCTTCTGCATATATTTTTATCAGCTGCTTTCCTTTGTAGACGGTTGCCACTATTCCTGATTTTTTTTCGAACACTCTAGTTACCTTAGCCTTTTCATGTGGCTCCATGTGCTTGATCTTCTCTTGAAGACTGCTGGCTTTACTGAGTAGCTTCTCAAAGGATTTGGTGAGTCCCTTGAGCATGAAAGCTGCTGGCTCATGAATGCTCTTGAGTAGAATTTCAATCGCATGATGTTCCTGTAGCTGAAGTTCACATTTCATGCAAAGGTATCTCCACCTCAAAATATAGTCTACCAAAGTTTTGCTAGGCTTTTGCTTTTCCATCATGAGCTCTCCAATAGACACATGGTGTTGTGCCCCAATAAATCTTTTCACAAAAAGTTGTTCCAATTCAGAAAATGATTTAACCGACCAATTGGGCAAGTCAGCGTACAGTCGAAAGCAATTCCTGACAAGCTGCTGACAAACTGCTAGAAGAGTAGAGCTTCCCTATTTATTGTGTTGCCACAGCTGGCTCGCAAATGTGCTATATACTATCTTTGATTTCCAATCCCGTTGAATATTTTGAAGTTTGGGGCCACAAAACCCTTAGGGAAAGGCACGACATCGAATTCCTCCGGGTAAGGGTAAGGTCTACCCTTTATACCCTTTATAACCAATGCACCACCTTTAGATTGGGTTAAGGCGTCCCGCATTTGTTCAACCATTTGCTTAAATTCCTTTTCTGGCATGGCCCTTGATGGAGAATTCTTTCTATGTTGCTCATCTCTATTTTCTGAAGCAACCTCTCTCATTTCATCTGTGATGTGTATGATTTTTGACTAATTGATCTCTGGAGAAGCCAATTGCGGTACTTGGGATTGACCCTGAATAGTGGCCATAGCGGTCATAGCTGCGGTCATCTCTTCTATTCTTTTCTCCAGTAAACTAACTTGCTCATCCTTTAGGAGGACAACCCTACGCAGTTCATCTAAGGCATTTTCTTTGGTGTGAGGTTGATCCTCATGCGCAGATGTGGTGGCCTGGTCTCAATTACATGGACATCCATGAAATCTTTCTCCAATTAATCATTGTAATCAAAACCTTCATCATTACTATCGATGAAAACTCCGTGCTCTTGAGCTAACTCAGAAATCTCGATCTTGAGTTTCTCAACTTTCTCTTAAATTTTTGATTCATTGATTGCTTTAAGATCTGGAGGACCCTGATGGAGGACCCTGATGGACCTCCTCTTGACCTCCTCTTCTTGTTCCTCCATATCGCTGGCTATTGTTGCGACGATATCAGATATCTCAGACCCTAGTTTCATATCCTATCCTGCGAGCTCACCAGACTGTATTGGTGTGGCGACCTTGGGTAGCCATACCTTTTTCTTTTTCAACGATGATGTCTCAGGATGAAGCGTCTTAGTAGAAACATCAGTATGTCGAGGGAAAGTATGCTCCCCATGGTGTAGACCAGCTATAGAGCCAGGTAATCGTCTTATCTTTTCCTTTGGGATTGTAGGAATATCTCCATAATGAGTGACGGGTAAGATTTTTGGACCCGGTCTTGACTTAACCGGTCGACTTCCTGTGGTCTTGGTGGCAGTGTAATAAGTAGTAATCAATTGGGTATCAACTCTGTTCCTTAAATGGAACCAAACAGGGATGCGAGTAGGTGCCACCCCAGTTGTCTTGTGGGACTGTTTGGTGGATTTGACGCCCTTCAGAATTTCCTTCTTCATGCAAGGGGAAATTGCATCTCCCACTCATTTAAGAAAATCGCTAACGGAACATCCTTCTTTTGTAGCAAGCCTTTTGAAAAATGCACTAACTCGAGTGATAGGAGTGACCTTCTTACTCTCCTCACTATGTCCATGAAGTGATGGTAATGCGACAACGATTCTTTGATACTCTCATATCCATTGTTATCCGTCAGAAGATGGAATCTACTCCCTCGTAGGAGTGGATAAATTTTCGGTAACGCTTCTTCATCTTGATGAGGCTCCTCCTCAACAGATGTCTTCTTGGGAGCCTAGGCTTTAATTGCCCTCCAAACTTTTTTGTTGCAATTCCTACTTTGAGTTCGGGTCAGCGGTAGAGTCCTCGAGCTTGATCCGATTTCAAACACAGGTGGTGGGACAAATAATCCCTCAGTCTGATCTTCAATAATCATTACTTCTTTCCCCTAAGTAGCAGCGGCACTAGCAGGTTTGGCGGGTGACGTGTTGGCAGTAGTTTTAGACTTCTTGCAGGTAGGGAAGTCATGAAGGCAGTTCAGACTTTCTGTAAATGGTTCTTGTATTTCTAGAGCGACAATTTTCATTACTACAAATGAGGCTTTTCCGAGGATGACCTTGAGATCTTCAAATCCAGCTTCGAATTTGATGGTAGGAGTGAGGTTTCAGGCTTCATGACTCGTTGGCAAGATGCAAGAAGAGGTCAGCGTTGGGTAAGCCATTGCAGCAAGCTTTAAAACATAAGCTTTCAGGGTTAGCTATATGGCCAAAAACCTCATAATTTGTAGTGCAAGCACTGAAAGTAGAGGTTGATATTTAGACCGGGCAGGCCTTAATTTATGGGTATTTTAAGATATTGTTTAAGAAAAAGTGTAAAATTTAATTAATAGAAGAAAATTTCAAAGCGCACGCAGCACAATACGATTAGGTTTAATTTGCAGAATAGCAAATCAAATTAGAAGGGAGATGTGAAGTATTTTAGGACCCAGTGCGAGACCTATTTAGTGGCAGACAACGCCAAGGTGGAACTAGTCCACCGACACACCTATTAGGGGTCCGATCCCACATGAAAATTTAAAGAGTCCTTAATGGCCTTTTGAACCCCTAAGTTTAAAGATGGTTGAACAACTAATCCTGAAGTCCAAGGAGTTAATCGTACTTTCCCAAGACAGAAATGGGTAAAGTATGCCAATGGAAGAAGGGTAATTTGGTCCAAGAGGGACATGCACAAAGTATAGATGTGTGAAGATAATATTTCTTGATTTTTATGGAGAGAAAAACTTGTCCCCAACAGAGTGGCCAGAAGTTGTCGGTCACCGGAATCAAAATCCTGTCGCCTGCTTCGGAAGGACGTTTTAATTTACATATATATTTAGTTTATAAAAATATGAAGTCAAACTGACCCCATACTTTTAGTAGTTTAAATGAAAGAGCGTTGTACCTCAAATCTTGTATCTATCCCGAAGGATAAACACAAGACTTAAGGATGGCGCTCGATCAAGTAAACTAATGAATTTATGACATTTGTTTGGTCTGCAAAACCTTTATATTTGCCGACAAGTTTCTCTATTTAATATAAAGGATTAAATAGGGTTTATATTAAGCTGGGTTCGGACATGCTTTCTATAATTCCTATAAGGTTAAGCCTCTATAGTTAATTACATCTTAAATGACCAAAGTCACATAAGAAGACTCTCGATAAAAATCAGGAAATATTATCTTCAAGGAGTTTCAAAGGGTCAAGGACTCTTCAATGAGATCGGACGTAGAGGTGTGAAAGGGGATTGGTTCAAATTTAGAACATTTTTTTTGTAGAGTCCAAAGGAGGAAGAACTAGGGGATGTCATGGATTCAGAGGAGAACCTCGGTGACTTCCCAAGCTATCCTAATTTTGGCTTTAGTTTTGAGGAGAAATATTTAGGTGTTTCATCCTACCAGTTTTATTAATTAGGGCTTACATTCGTGTGAAACTATCACACAAAATGTGAGGATTTAGGTTGGATTTAGGTTGTGACGGATGACAACCTCGGAATCCTAAGACGAGTTAGGGCTTATATTGTATAGCAGGGGTGTACAAAGGCCTAAAGTCAAGATGAGGATTTACGTTGCATAAGCAAACAACCTTGAAGTCCTATGACTTTGTTGTTTAAGTTTAAGAAAGGAAGATTGGTTTAGCTGGGGAAGATAGGTTTTGTTATTGAAGATGCCCGTGCTGCCCACCATGCTAGCTCCAAGCTCCTCGTCATGACAAGTTTGAGTTTTCTATTGTGTCAAGTTATAATGTCAAATCAGGTGGCCTTATGGTTGAAGTTCTTTAAATTTTATAGGGGCATGTTAAAGTTGATTAGAGTGACACCGGTTAAGATCCTACGGTTCCCTCGTTCCGGCACCACTATTTTCTATTAGATTAACTTTGTCCAAATGAACTTACTAAACTCAACTAAATGAGTTCCATAATTTTATTTAGACCGTGGGAAGCCTCGTTAGCAACCGTAGGTTACCTCCTCCAAGGGATTCCGGATCATCCGATAGAGACATCTTAATTTAGTTGCAATTTGTAGTTTTGTGTGATGTTTGTGATTAAATTTTGAGTTGTTTTATATTTTGAATGTTGTGGCGGTGAATTTTATCTTTGTTGATTTTAGTTTTGGTTTGGGCCTTATTTTTGTGGCTATCCTGATAGTTTTAGTTTTCATGCAGGGTGGCATCGTTGTTTAGCATGCAAGTTTACAGGTATAAAAGTACAGTATGAAAGTACAAGAAAGACAACGCTGAAAATTGTAAAAGCATACCTGGCGAGTCTTCTCATTCCACCACCTTTGCTCTGAGAAGTGTAGCTTCAATCAGAGGGTATCGGCACGTTTGTTATGATCCAAAGAGGCTAGGAATTGAGTCTCTGGTCTTAGTGTGAGGGCTAGATATGAATTTGACTAGATATTATGTCGATCACAGCCAGATTTGGGTGTTGGTCTAAAGCTATTGTAGAGGCTATTTCAGAGGGGGATTTGGTGGGGCTTTGGCTTCTTTCTTGGTTGTGAAGGTGTGGGCACAAGTAATTGAAGTTTGGTAAACTGTGGAAGTGTAATGAGTTCTGTCCTAGTTTTTGGCAAATGTTTGAGCTCAAAATTAAGCTTCCACAGTGGAATTCAGTGGGGGAGAATTCAGGGAGGAGGGTTGGATTGCACTGAGGGGATCTCAGAGAAGCTCTGTGAGAAGTTTGGGAGGCTCTCTCTAAGAAATTTTCAGCACACCTCCCATGGCCGTGGGGGTTAGTTTTTATAAAAATTGTCATGGGGTGGCTCTCAGGGCAAATGTTTGGGTGCATTATGGTGCTTAGGTGGAGGGCAGAGGAGCTCTATAATTTTCTTTGGCTGAGTTGGCCTCTAGGTTTGATTTGGGTGAAGTTCCATGGGGTTGGCTCTAGGTTTAGAGCTTCTTTAGCGAATAGGCCAGTCGGCCATGGCAGGGGGAGGTGGCTACGTGCTCAGGGCATCCAGGGGAATTTGTAAAAGCAACTTAATAATTTTAGGCTTTGTTTTGGTAAGGGTATCTTAAGCATGTGCATTTTTGGCAATAAAATCACTTAATTTGGGGGACTTTTAGTGCATGTCTTATTTTAGGTGGTTAGATGGGTTTTGGCTTAGTCTTACAGTTTATCCAATGGCTGGGGTGGAGTTAATTTGATGACTTTGGGGTAGTTAAGCCACCTTTAATGCATGGGTTCAATGTGGGTTCAAGTGATCAAAGTTTGGGTTTGGGCTAGGTTACCCATGTCAAATGACCCAATTGATTGATTAAAATTGTGTAGATGATTGTTATGAAGATTTTTGGTGAAGGGTTGAAGTGATTTTGAGTTCAATTGGTAGGTCAATTTGAGGGATTTTTTAAATTTCCCCAATTTGGGCATGTTCGGTTAGACATGGATCTAGGTTGGGCTAGCCTTGGTCTAAGTCCAACTTTAATGGTTCAAATGATCAAGGGAGGTGCTGTGAAGATTTTTCATGAAGGGATGGAGTGGAAATTTTAGGGTTAAGGCCCTCAATTTAGTGAAATTTGAGGACATGGCCAATTTGGGGCAAATTTGGGGCTTTTGGACTTAGGTTGAAATCAATTGAAATTGAGGTCTTACCAAGGCCAATTGAAGGTCAATTTTGATACATGGGGATGTTATGAATATTTTCCAACACAAATTGTGGCCAATCGAGTGGAATATGGGTTCAATTTGGTGGAACCAATTCATGGGGCCAAAATTGGGGTATTGATCTAAATCAAAATTGGGCTCAAAGAATGTGCCAATTGAGCTTGGATTTGGTATAAATTGGTCATATCAAGGGTGAATTTGAGTTTAGAATTGAAATTGGGGTAAATTGAGACAAATTGGATAGACATTTGTGGTAATTTGCGGAAAATATGGGTCTTTAAAAGGGCAATTTGGGGGTTTTGATCAAAGATGGTCAAATTGGCCAAATTGGGTCATGTGATAGTTCAAAAAAATGAAATTGGGAATATTTGGGAGGTTTTTGGAATTTTCAGGATTTTCTTGGAGCTTTTGGAATGTTGGGCTAAACAGGGGTATTTTGGTAACTTGGCCATTTTGGTGATTTTGGGTAGTTTGGAATGTTTGAAATGATTTTTGAGTCAAGTTGGGTATCCTGGCTAGATTTGAAAATTTTAGCCAGATTTGGGGTCCCAAAGTACCTAGGTAAGTTGGGGGAATTTAGGGCAAAAGAGTAGGTTGGGTATCTTGGTAGATTTGGAGTGCCAACCACGATTAATAAACTATGGACTAATGGAAACCCCATTTTGGGTCCTTTGTGTAGTGGTCTTAGCTAAACCCTAACCCAAGGCTAGTGGGTTTAGGGAACCACCTACAGGAGTCTGCCAAAAGTATCAAGGAACCAAAGCCTAGATGTTCTGGGTTTAAGGAAATGGTGATTGTGAGTACAAGTGATTGCAACTGAGAGTCTTAGCCCTAGACCAACACCCTGGGTCAATCCTAAGGTATAGCAGTTCCAAGGGTGACTCATTTTGAGTTTTTCCCATAGTGACCCCACCTACTAAGTGCTAGAGGTTAGGACCAATATGTGGAACTTCAAGTTGAGTAGAGAAGATTTTGAAATTTCTAATGGTGAGGGTTCCATGTCTAGTCTTCTAAGAATAGTCAATAGAAAAGTCATATGGCTAGACCTTAGGCTACTAAATAGGAAAAACTAAACCTCAACCAAACGTAAGGTCAACAAGTTCTTCTTGAAATAAATTTGAGATTCAGAATTCTTAAATTTGATTACTAAGTGTTATTATACTTATAGTTTTAATCTAAGTTATTAAAATATTTTCTTAAATTATACTATCTTATTCATTAACCAAAACTATAGAAGTTTATAAGTTAATCTCTATCCTAAGTCATATTTTTATATATTAAAAAAGTCACTTGAGGACAAGTAACATCTAAGTTTGTAGGATTTTGATACACAAAATAATGTGTTATTTTAAGTATAAATTTTATGCTTATTTTTTTGTGATATTTTACTTTAAAAAAGGTTTTTTTATGTTTTGTTGTAAGTATATTAATTTTAGGCATTTGGAGCATAAGTAGCAAAAACGATGAAATTTAGAGCCAAAATAGAGAACTTTGTGATTCTGGCTCCTAAAGCGCCATTTTCCTGAGAGCTGGCACCTGAAGGGCCAAAACTGGTGCATAAAGTGCTAGAACTGGTGCTTGAAGGGCCATTATACATAAAAGTGCTCTCTAAAGCGCTAGAATCAGCGCCTGAAGCGCTAGAGCCAAAAATAACATGGGCTTAAGTAACTTGGCACCTGAATTGCCAAAACTTGCAGTTGAAGTGCCAGAGATGATATTTGATGGATTAAGGTAGTTCAGGACCAATTTTTAGTAGATTTTGAAGGTTTCAATTGTTTCAAATGGTCATTATAGTAATTCAATGCATTTAGACACTTTGGAGGGCTCTCTAATGAAGGGATATGTCTCTTGAATGAATGGACATATATTTTGGGATTCAAAAGGTGTGACTTTTGGTGAGAATTTGGGAGGAAAATTTAAATTATTTTTGAAAGGAGGTAGCCACTAATTACCATTAATTAAAAAGGAGAGGAGTCTAGGGCTGAAGGAGGTTCGGTGTCAAGAGAAGAGAGAGGCAAGAGGCAAGAGGCAAGTGAGAGCGTGAGGGACTTGGAGAATTTCTTCTAAGATTATAAGAGTAGCCGGGAAGTGAGAGATTTCTTCTTCATTAAATTTCTATGAGAGAATTGAGAGTGCTTGTAAAAGAGGGAAAATAGTTAAAGGGGACTTCTAGGAATTTGCTTGGCAAGGAGTGTGCGATAAGTTATGTCTTTTATTTCTTTGTTTTGTAAAGTTATTTTTATTTATCAAATCCATGTTTTGTTGTTTCCTTCTCATGAATTCTAAGTATTCTTCTTTATCCTTCTCCTTACACTGACATATGGTTTTGTGAAGAATTGATTTTATTTTATACGGTTTTGAATGTCAATAATTTGTGATGATTTAAACTTTGAGCATCATTTACTTTTCAATCTAGCCAATTGAAATGTTAAAATGTGTTGAGAAACATATGATTTGAATGGGTTATGATTTCTACGACATGGTAAGAGTCACATTCAATTTCATGTGGTAGAGTTCAAATAAATAGGGAAATATACTTAGTTGGATATAGAATTAGAGATTTTAAGGTGATAGATTAAAATCCCTAATTTGATCTAGTTGATTGGAAACTAAAGCAAGATTGTTAGAACTCAGGCGAGGAAGAAGTGGGAGCTCTAGAGTGAGAGAAAGTGAGAGTCGATATCCTCCCAATCTTACTACAAAATTAGGGACCAAACCCTGGATTTGTCAATGTTCTTTATACACTTGAAAGATGGTAAAGAATATGATTGCTCCTATTTGACACAATATAATTATATATATATAAGATTTTAATTTCTTCACAATCAATATACTCATTGTAAAGGGGAATGATGCTTTCTTAAATTTGAAATCTTTGTCACAAAAATTCTGTTTAGCTTTTATAGGTTTACTTTTAAAGTTTAGCAAGTAGTTTAGTTAACTTAGTTCTTTTAACTATATTTTATTTAACATACACTCAATTACTTTAGATTTGAATATCGTACTTATGTTTTGTAGTTTGAATTTTGCATTTTACGTTATAATCATAAGAATTTCTAGGTTTCTGTGGGATCAATATTTAGGGTTCCATTTGAGACCTTTATTACTTGAGCGATACATATATTTACGTTATTATTACAGGTTTAGTAGTTTGAAGATTTTAAAAGATAAATTTATTTGTACTAAAGTTATTACTATTGGGATTGAATTGCATATTTATTATTAGTGCTACCGTGTGTGTTATGTAATATTGAAAAATATTTACAAAAGCAACACACAACAAAAACCATGCTTCAAGCATCCGAGTTTACAATGACCTTTAAGGGATTATGTAAACCCTACGACAGATGAAATTCACTTAAGTATTCAAATCCTTGTTATAACAACTAACTCATTTTAACTTAATCTTGAAATAATACAAATGGTGCAAAATAATCAGTTTGTGGGAACACTAACTGAGGATCCAAATTTACATCTTACAAGTTTTCTAGAACTTTATGCTAAATTCAAATTTGATAATGTATCAAATGATGTGATTAGACTTAGACTTTTTTACTTTTTCCTTAAGGGATAAAGCTAAGATGTTGTTAAGCTCATTATCATCTAGACCTATTAAAACTTTGGAAGATATGGGACAAAAGTTCTTGGCTAAATACTTTTCCCTTCCAAAAATTGCTAAGCTTAGAAATGATATTACTTCTTATATTCAGTATGAAGGGGAGTCAATTTATGAGGCTTGGGAATGATTTAAGGAACCACTTAGAAAGTGTCCACATCATGCTTTACCTAACTAGTTAATTAATCAAACATTTTATAATGGATTAATAGGATCCCTTATATCTATAAACTATTCTACTGGTAGAGGATCTTTAATGCCAAAAGCATTTGATAAAGCTCATGCCTTAATTGAAGAAATGACCACTAATAATTTTCAATGGCCCTCATAAAGGGTAAATCTAAAAAGAGTGGATAGTATTCATGATAATAATGTTTTTACCATCTTAGTATCTCGAGTTGCTACAATATCTTAGAAGTAAAATAACTATGTTATGAATTTTTCCCAAATAGCTAAATTAAGTAAGGAAACTTTATTTTGACAAATGAATGATTGTCAATAATTAGAAACTTTACATGTGGTTGCAAATAAAGCAAATATCCCATATTCTAACTTTTATAACCCTGGCTGGAAAAACCACCACAATTTTAATTAGAGCAATTTTGGTGGTGGAAATCAGCAATGGGGGAACAATTAAGCTAACTTAATAGGAAACTGGAACAATCAGAGTAGTTCTAAATATCAACCTTCTTATCATTCTAGCTTTAATAACCAACAATTTATGGAAAATATGTTGTCTATAGAAGAAGTAGTTTTATAAATGGGTAATCAAATGCAAAGTCAAAGTGCTACAATTGGAAATATTGAGAATCAACTGAGACAAATTGCTAGCACACTTAGTAATAGACCCCGGGGAACACTTCCTAGTAATGTTAAAATAAATCCGAAAGACAAAGGAAAAGAGCAAGAACAAATTAAAGCTGTTCAACTTAGGAGTTGAAAAGAATTAATTGATGGAATTCAAAAAGAGATTGAAGATTTGAGAGAGATTGAAGAAACTAAAAAATACTAAAGAAACTATTTCTAAAGACCAAGAACAAACAGTCTCTCCAACTAAAAATGATTTAAAAAATCACCATCTCCTTTTCCTTAAAGAATTAGAGAGCAAAAATTTGATCAATAGTTTTCAAGATTTTTTTAAATATTTAAGAAGCTTACAGTTAATACAACATTTGTAGATGCTTTGGAACAAATATTGAGTTATTCCAAATTTATGAAAGATATATTAAACAAAAAGAGGAAGTTTGAAGCTTATGAGACTGTTGCACTTAGTGAAGAATGTAGTGTAATAATTCAAAAGAAGCTTCCTCAAAAGCTTCAAGAACCTCATAGCTTAACTATACCCTGTGCGATTGAAGAAAAATTTTATGGAAAAGCTTTATACAATTTAGGAACTAGCATTGATCTCATGCCTTTATCCATTTTTTGAAGGTTAGACGTAGGAGAGAATTCTCCCACTATTGTAACCCTTAAGTTAGCTGATTGATCTATCACTTGTCCTAAAAGGGTTATAGAGGATGTACTTGTTTAGGTGGATAAATTTATCCTCCCTGTGGATTTCATTGTGATCAACATGGAAGAAGCTAAAGAAATTCCTATTATTTTGGGTTGTCCTTTTCTAGCTACTGGATGTGTTATGCTTGATGTGCAGAAAGGAGAGTTGTCCACAAGAGTTAATGACCAAGAAGAAACATTTAAGGTTCTAAAGTCAATGAGGTACCCTATTAAAGAAAAATGTCATTCATAGGATGGATATTATTGATTTCATAGGATGGATATTATTGATTATATGATTATTAAACATTACCAAGAAAAATGTGAAGTCATTTCCGAGGAAAAAGATGAAGTGATATTAAATCAAGAAGGATTAGATATTGAAAGTGAAAGTGATTATGAAAAAAAATTATTAGAGATAAATGCTGAGGATACTAATTATGTTTGGAAAAACTTTGAGATTTTGAATACTACTAAAAATAGTAAATCTCTAATCCCTTAAATTGAAAAATCTTCTAAACTTGAGATGAAAGTACTTCCTACACATTTAAAGTATGCATTCTTACGGAATTCATCAATTTTACTTGTAATAATATCCTTAGATTTAATTAAAGATCAGAAAGAAACATTATCGGAGACCTTAAAAAATTATAAATAAGCTTTTGGATGGACATTAGCTGATATTAAAGGAATTAGTTCTTCAATCTGTATCCATATAATTTTAATTGAAGATGACTATAAATCTAGAGCTGATCCTCAAAGAAGATTAAATCCAATAATGAAAGAAGTGGTAAAGAAAGAAATATTAAAGTAGTTAGATGATGGAATTATTTATCCTATATCTGATAGTGCATGGGCATTATGTTTCTAAGAAAGGAGGAGTGATTGTAGTCATAAATGAAAAGAATGAATTTAATTCTAACTAGACAAGTCACTGGTTGGCAAATCTGTATTGACTATAGAAAATTAAATACTGTCACTAGAAAGGATCACTTTCCTTTACCTTTCTTAGACCAGATTTTAGATAGATTAGTAGGACACAAATATTTTGGCTTTTTGTATGGACATTCTGGTTACCACCAAATACCTATTGCTCCAAAAGACCAAGAAAATACTACATTTACAAGTCCTTATAGAACTTTTTCTTTTAGAAGAATGTCTTTTAGTTTATGTAATGCAACTGCAACTTTCCAAAACTGTATGATGTCTTATTTCTGTGACCTAATTGAGAAAGGAATTGAAGATTTTATGGATGATTTCTCAATTTTTGGAACCTCTTTTAATTCGTGTTTAGATCATTTAGCAAAGGTTTTAAAATGATGTGAAGAAACAAATTTAGTTCTCAATTAGGAAAAATGACAATTTATGGTCAGATTTTATGGATGATTTCTCAGTTTTTGGAACCTCTATTGATTCGTGTTTAGATCATTTATTCGTGTTTAGATCATTTAATAGATCATTTAACAAAGGTTTTAAAATGATGTGAAGAAACAAATTTAGTTCTCAATTAGGAAAAATGACAAATTATGGTCACAGGAGGGATTGTATTGGGACAAAAAATTTCTAAAAATGATATGGTAGTTGATGAAACAAAAATTAAAATTTTTGTTGAATAACAATCTCCTACTTTAGTAACAAAATTAAAAAGTTTTCTAGGACACGCTGGATTTTTTAGAAGGTACATTAAATACTTTTCTAGAATTGTTAAGTGATACACCTAGAATACATAGCACTTATGTACACATTTTTATACCTATTTTTGAGAATATTTCACTTTAAGGCACAATCACATGGATGAAAAATGGTGAAAGGAGCGAAAAAGAATCAAATTGGATTAAAAAAGAAGGTGTGGAAAAGAATTGTGGTGCCTAAGCGGCCAAAACTAGCACTTAAGCGACAGGAAAACCGAGAAGGCCACGCCTAAGCGCCACATACCTTGTGCTTAAGTGCCAAAGGTAGTTACTTGATGATTCAATGAATTTGGATATATTTTTGAAGGGGTGTTTAAAGCAACTATTGGTGAAAGCGTGGAAGTTAACCTCACTTTTGGTTGAGGTCGAGTCTTTCCTCTTTAGTAGCCTAGGGTCTAGCCATAGGACTTTCCTGTCAACTATTCCTAGAGGACTAGAAAAGAAACTCTCACTATTAAAACTCTAAAATCTTCTTTGCTTAACTTGAAGTTCAACATATTGGTCCTAACCTCTAGCACTTAGTAGGTAGGGTCAATATGTGGGAGCTTAAGGGGAGTTCCCATAGAACTGCTTGTCCTTAGAGTTAACCCTCTGGTGGTGCGGTCTTGGTTAGTTTCACACACACACTTGCATATTACACTTCCACTCACAACCTTAAACCCACACTCACTTTAACTTTGATCCCTTAACACTTTGGGAGACCATTGTAAATGGTCCCCTAGCCCACTAACTTTAGGCTAGGATTTAGCTAAGAACAGTATATGGAGGAGCTCAAGTAGGGTGGTTGACACGCCAATTTGACTAAAATACCCAACTTAGCCTTTTGCCCAGAAAACTTCCCAAATTACCAAATTATCCTTGAAACCCCAAATTTCCCAAAATTCTCAAAATGACATAAAATACCCCAATTTGTTCAAAAATCACTTAAAACCATTTGAAACTACCTAAATTTCCCAAAACACTCCGACATTATCAAAATTACAAAAATGCCCCTCATTTTGTGAAAATTACCAAAATACCCCTAGTGACCAAAATTGTCCCAAAATCTTAAAAATCATTTCAAATGCTCCCAAAATACATTTGAACCACTCCATTGAGCTCAATTTTACCATCTTGATTTATTTTGACCAAAAGCCCCAAATTGCCTTTAAAGGCCCAATTACCCCAATTTACCCCCAACGTCCACCAATTTGATCCCAATCTTCCCCAATTTCAATTCTAAACTCAGATTCATCATGCCCAAGCTTGATTGAAACCAAATATATGCCTAATTGACCAATAATTTTAATTCTAAACTCAAATTCAATATTCTCAAGCTTAATTGAAACCAAATCTAAGCCTAATTAACCTCCATTCTCCACCAATTTCAACCCAAATAAAAAAAGCCCCCATTTGAATCAAGACCAAATTCTCACTCAATTGAACTCCCAAGTCCATCCAATTGCCCAAATTTTGAATCATAAACCCTTTACAACACTTCCCAACATCAAATTGAACCCTCAATTGGCCTTGGTCAAGCCTCAATTTCGCTCAAAATCAGCTTGGACAAAAACCCCCAATTTTGCCCCAAATTGACCATGTCCTTAAATTCCACCAAATTGAACTCCATAACCCCAAAATTTCCATTAAATTTCTATCCAAAACTCTTCATGACAATCACGCACATTAAATTGAACCATCAATTGGGCCATAATCAAACTCTAGCCCAACTCAAACCCAAGTCAAACCTAACATCCTCAAAATTGAGCGTGAGTCAAAATACTTCAAATTGAACTTCCAAATCAATTCAAAATCACTCTAAAACTTTTTAAAACTCCTTATAACAATCATCTACATCAGTTTGATCAATCAATTGAGTCTAATGTCATGATTAGTCTAACCTAAAGTCAACTTCAAGCCAAAATGACCAAAATTGAAACTATGAACCAAATGTAACCAAACAAAACCAAATTGATCAAACAAAGAAACTACAACCACAATTTGGACTCTAGTGACCATGCTAGACATGCCTAGCCAACCCTAAATGAGCCATGTACCCATGGTTCCTTGATGTAAGGGATATCCTCCTTTTTTGGGCCTAAACAAAAATATCTTGATCAACATCACTTACCATTAGTGGTTAACCATCATTAGCCACCCCCTGGCCTCCCTAAACCCATTAGAGATCTAACCCTGGCTGACCCCCACCTTAACCGCCAGAAAAAGCTAGCTCAAGATATCCCCAAGTGGCCAAAACCTAAAATTGAACTTCTCTGAGTTGGCTAATTTCTTTTGGCCATTATAGCTCTTCTTCTCTCCACCTCAACAAGCCATTGTGCCCACTAGCCAGCCCTGAGCTCCACCTCGCAGCCATGGCTATAAATTGACCCCTTGACGGCCAAAGGGGATAGTGTCTAAAACCTAGAGGAAACTCTGTCAAAATCTCACCAGAGCTCCTCCCAACCTTTCTAAGTGCAATCCCAATATTCTCCAGCCCTAAATCCCACTGTTCAGAGCCAATTTCCCTCACTGAATTCTCACCCAAAATCAGGACATATTTCTCCACTTCACCACAGTGCACCAAAATTTAATTAAACTTGCACATACCATACCTTGAGTGAGAGGAGAAGATCCCCACAAAAGCCCTATCAGAGAGAGCCTCTACAATAGCCCTTGACTAACACCTAAAAATAGGTTTAATCAAAATCATACCTAGACAATTCACCATAGCCGAGGAGCTCATCGGAAGGTTTGTTGTATTGCTCTAAAGCTTCTCCAACCATCTAATTGAGGCCTCCCCTCTCAAGCAAAGGTATTGAACTCTCTCCTAAAATCAAGCTTAATTTGATTATCCAAATGTATGTATTGTATTTCATGCTCGATCAACCATATAGATAGGTCTGTCTTGAGTAGATGAAGGTGTAAGAACAAACCCAAAATGATTTAGTTGAGTCTAGCTTGATATTTTAAGATTTTAGTGTGGACGACTTACGGGTTAGGTCAGTTGGGGATGAAGAATGGATGCCATCTGATCACGTCTGTTTCATTTGAACTGATGAGATCGCGTTGGATGAAAAATGGAACATGAGCCATGGGCTAACCAGGCACTGAGGTGTCTGACAGTATCAAATGGTAGAGCGTCACATAGAGATTCAGAGCCATGGTCCCCTAAAATTATAGTTGTGTAAAATTAATAAAAATGATTATGCTTTGCAACGATGTCAACAACTTGGTTCGTTATTTTAGAATAAGAAATTGAAATGAATAAGAAATTGAAGCAGTTTATGTTGGGATTCTATGCAAGTATACGTATCATTATCAAGTAATATAGGAATTTTGTATTAAGCCCTAAATATCGATCCCACGAGGAAGGTTTAAATTCTAATATGAGAAAGCATCTTTCCCACTAGAATGAATTTTTGGTTAAATGCGAGAGAAAAATGGTTTGAATTTGTATTGTGTCAAATATGAGCAATTTTAAATCTCTACCCTTAGTCAAGTGTTATAGAGAATCTTTGGCTAATCTCAGGTTTAATCTCTAAATCTGTAGTTAGGCTAGGAGGATACTGGATCTCACTCCAAAGCTCCCACTTCCCTTCTGCTGAAGGCTAACGCTCGCCTTAGTTCTTAAACACTAAGAACAAATTGGAGATTTTAGTTTGTCAAACTAGAATCTCCAATTCTTCACCTAATTCCATGAATGAAACACTCCTTCAGGGAATCGAATGTGATTCTCACTTTATTGTAAAACTAATACTCCATTTCTTGGATAGTATATTTGACAACAGATGTTAACATTTCTATTTGCCAAATTGAAAAGTAAATTAAGAGTGAAAAATCATCACAATTTATTTTATGTTTTAAAATTGGCACAGCCAAATTATCTCTTAATTTCACCATATCTCAAAGTAGGAAGAAAGACAAAGAAAACTAATCAGACCTCATGAGGAAGATATGATTAAATATGAATTTCATAAATAAAAGAAATTTTATACAACAATAATAAACAAACACTACTTACCTTTAACTGGTCCTCAAAGCAAATCCCTTATAGCCTCTCTTGGACTCTTTCTCTCTTGACAAGAATCTTGATTCGTTCTTCAAAGATGTAAGAAAGAAGAAATCTCTCACTTCTCTCTCCCTCAACAACTCTTAGGAGAAATCACACTTAGACTGACCACGTTAAACAATACACAAAATGGAACACTCAAGAAAACTCAATAACACACTAGCCCCCCCCCCCTTTTTACAATTAATTTTTGCTCTAAACAAAGCATAATGTCGGTGTATTAATTTTTGCACCAATATTATGCTCCAATAAGCTTTCAAAAATAGTCCAAATTCATCGAAACTTCTAGAAATTATCCCAGCACCAACATTGGCATCATCGGCACCCACGATGGCGCTGTCAGAGCCCGTGGTCCAACTAATTTATGTGCTCTCTGTCAAATGATGTCGTTGGCGCCCAGACTGGCACCTTCAGTGCCCCCCCTGTTCTAGACTCCTTCCTTATGCTGGCATCATTTATGTTGAGTTTTTCTTTCACAACACCATTTTGACTCTAAATTCCATTCTTTTGTCTTCCTTTTTTATTCAAGTGCTAAAAATCATCAACCTGCAATAAAAAATGAAAAATACCTTCCTTTAAAGCACAATATCACAAAGAATGACTATAAAATATAGTTCTAAAAATACATATATTTTTGGTGCATCAAAATCCCCCAAACTTAAATGTTACTTGTCTTAAAGTAACTCCTTTACTACGTAAAAATATGACTCATACTAAAGAATTTAACTTCTAGATATTCATACTTTGGTTTACTAAATGTCATAGCATAACTTAAGAAAAATTTAACAAAACTCATGTTAATACTAAAGGTATAAGAATAACTAAAGGTATAAGAATATCTAAAGGTATAAGAATATCTAGTAGTCAAGTCTACGATTTTTTATTCTCTATTCTTTTCAAGGAAAATTGCAAGTTGTTATATTAAAGCCACTTAGAATATCCATTTGAAAAAGAATTTTATGAAAACCTTATTAGTAAATATGTTAATACTTAAATACAAGTTTAGAGAATGTAGCCAAGCCTTCTTTCTTAAGATGAATTAAGTTGATTCAAGTGAAGCCAACTTTTGATTAGGTATCTCCTCAAGCTTCTCCTAACATATTATGCTTTTCTTTTCTTTTTTTTTTTCTTTTTCTTTTCTTTCAGGAACATTTTCAATCCTTTTTCTCTTTTTTTATGTGAGGATTACTATATCTATGTGTACTTTAATGATTTTGAACTTTGCTATCCTCTTCTTAAAGTTAAGAACTTTTCACATTCCTTCACTTAATAAATTCATATTAGCTTTAAGGATCTTTCATAAGGTTTCATTCTTTTCTTCTTACATGAAACTCTAAGGTTCTTAATACTTCAAAAATACAAATTCCCTTACTTATAATGGAAAAAACATAGTCTTATTCTCTCATACCAAATGCCTTAATCTCTAGAATTAACCTTTATTATTGAAAGTTTTTACTTAAGCTTACTAGATATTTAGGAACAAAAATATAATTATCCAAAGTTAGGTTATACGACCACAGGTCATGTTAAATTAAAAATTTTAAAATATAACGCATTGAGGAAAAATAAAATTAAGTTTCTTTGTTTTAAAAATGAATTTTTCTTACCCCCAAACTTAAATTTTTAAAAGAAAGAATGAAAAACTAAAATTACAGGGTGAAAGAAAACAATTAATACATAAAGAAAAAACTTACTAGTTGAAGGTTCTGATTTGAAATTTAACTCTGAAATATCGCAGGTGCTAATATGAAAAGCTACAAGACTTAAAACAGTAAATAGCACATAACACATATAAAAATCTGCTGAGAAAGAGTTAACAACAAATACATCCAACAAAGTACTAAAAGCTAATAACTTCCAGCAATTTCAAAAATCTAAAGTTCTCAACACAACATACAACAAAATAAAGTACCACAGTCCACAAATAAATAGTATTAACAATAAAGTACAATTAAACATAAAAATAAACAAAATCTAACACACATATCACCAATCATCGTCTTCTTCTTGATATTCTTCCACGTCCAACTTCTGCTGCTGATATGGAGTAAAAACAGGGTGAGTAGGAAACTGAACTGAGTGATCACCCTTCATATACCTGACCATTGTATCATCATAAGCAGCATCATATTCAAAGTTTTGTCGAATCAAATCATCAATATGAGCATTTCTCCCCTCCATATTTTCCATTCTATGATCCATTCTAAAGATATCTCCCTGTTGGATCATCATCTGCTCCATAAGTTCATGAATAGTAGGGGTGCTAGAAGTACTTGAAGTAGAAGGAATATCCCTGGTCCTACTTCCAGATCTCCATTTAACATGAGATTTATAAGTCCTTATATTAGCAAACCCAATAGGTCTTACAGGAACAATCTCCAACACAGTCTTGTACTTTTTAAAGTTGATCAGTTTTTGAATAAAAGCAATACAATTTAGACCCACCCTCTTAGGATCAATAAGGGAGCTATCATGCTTTGCCTGGTTCCTTGCCATCCACACAAACCATGCCACAATATTGGGGATGTCCTGGAGTTCAGCACCCCTCCAATCAGCCCAGCTAGTATAGAATATCTTCCATGTGAGGTGCAAGGTTGGGATTCTAAGTTTACCAATCACAAATGACCAAACATCCTGTACCCAATGACACTCAAAGAACAGATGGGAAATTGTTTCCTCTTGAGATAAGCAGAAAAAGCATCTAGAAGGACCCCTTTACCACCCTTCAATTTTAGGATGTCATCCGTGGGAATCATTTTTGAGAAAAGTCTCCAAATGAATAAGGACATGGATGGGGTAAGGAATTTATTCCAGATGGTGTGACCCCAGTGTACCAGATGGGGTTGCTGAGAAGGGATAGGGTTCTTTCTAACCACAATTTTGTCTTTCACCCCAGGTTTGATAGTAAGCTTCTGAATATTGCTTATTTGAGATGGGCTACAGAAAGGAATGATAGGAGCAAGGTTCCACTTGCCAAGAGCCCAGATGTCTTTCACAAACATAGGGGTAGCTGGGACAAACTGGTCCTGAATAAGGCAACCATCCAATGACCAATTATCCCACCAGATGTTAACCAAGCCCTCACCAAGTTCCCAGACAAACAACTGTTCAGCATCCTGTCTAACTTTTAACATCCTTTTCCAGATTGGAGAATCCCCCACACCCACTGAGATTTGGGTGGGGTGAAGATGTCTGCAATATTTGCCCCACAGGAATTCAGCCCATAAGGAAGACTGAGATCTAAATCTGAGCCATAGCTTGCAGAAATTGGAGTGCATAATTTGGGAGAAAGACTTGAATCTTAATCCACCCTCCTCAGCAGGTTTACACACCTTAGCCCAAGAGGTCCAGTGTTTTTGCTTCCTATGGCCAGCCCATAGGAATCTATTAAAGATACCTTCTAATAGTTTCTGAGAGGATTTTTTAAGAATGTTCATTTGTAGTAAGTAGGATGGTAAGGCAGAAAGAACACTTTTGAGAAGTGTAATTCTACCTCCATTAGATAAAAAGGAATTCTCCCAAGCATGCAATTTGCTCTGTACCTTGTCAATTATGTGATCAAATTGGATGTTCTTAGTTCTTCCTTTGATAAGAACAGCCCCCAGATATTTCATAGGAAGGATACTGTTTTTGAAACCAGTGAAATCAGCAACCCAGTCTTTAAACTCATTGATGCACTGCTTACTGTAGATGGAAAGGCATTTCTGTTTATTGAATTCCATACCAGAGACATCCTGAAAAGTCTCCAGATTCTGCAATAAAAGTTTGACAGCACATTTGGTAGCTTTTGTGAAGATTATGATGTCATCAGCAAAGGCCAGGTGATTGATTAATAAGGAAGATTTGTGACTATAAAGAGAATGGGGTTTCCTGGATGCCATCTCATTCAAAATTCTTGATAAGTAGTCAAAAGCTAGAATAAAGATGGTAGGGGAAAGAGGGTCACCTTGTTTTATACCTCTAGAAGCACTGAAAAACCCATGAGTGGATCCATTAATGAGAATTGAATGGAAATTGTTTGACAGCCATCTGCTGATCAGATGGACAAAGGAGGATGAGAAACCTCTAGCAATCAAAACCTGTTCAATGAAACTCCAGCTTATAGTATCATAGGCTTTTTTGATATCTAATTTGAAAATTAGATTGCCTCCTCTAGTGACTCTGTCCAAGTCCAGCACCAATTCTTGGGCCAAGAGCACATTATCCACAATATTTCTATCCCTGATGAAGGCAGACTGATTCCTACTGATGAGCTTGTTTAGATGGGGCTGTAGTCTTTGGACCAAGATTTTACTGATTATCTTTGAGATAACAGAAGTAAGACTAATGGGTCTGAAATCCTCCCATTTGCAAGGAGTTTTGTCTTTAGGCACTAAAGTAATGGTTGAAGAGGAGAAGTATTTGGGAAGGTCAGCCCCCCAGAAGAAGCTTTGGACAGTGGCAATAACCTCACCTTTCACAACATGCCAAGCCTTTTTGTAGAAGTCAGCAGAGAATCCATCAATATATATATAGGATGAAGCTTTGCTGTTGCTGGTTGGAGGGTGAAGTCTCTGCAAAGACTCCTAAGACACTCCTGTCTGCTTGGTTGAACCTTGGAGGACTGTTTCTCTGGTTTTTTTGTCACTGGTTCACTACGTGGTTACTGTTCCATTGCTCTTTACTGCTTGGTTTGCTTTTGTATTTCTGTGATGTCTCTTCTGGCCTCCCATTCTTGTTAGGGGAACTTTGCAAATCTACCTTTGTTTCTCTTAAAGGGTGTTTCTCTTGAAAGGGTTTTTGGCCAATCTACCATTGTCTCTCTTGAAAGGTTTTTTGGCCTACCCGGCCATTCTTTAGCTTACAACTCACTCTAACTCACCGTGCTCTTTATGGCCAGTCCTATTGATATTGTGACTGATGTTCAGTGGGCTAAGGCCACTTATGCTGGTGTGGTGGGTAAATCTGTTGTTACCCTTAATGATCCTGACCACTTGATTTTCCCTCAAGATTTGCATGATATTGCTGCTGGGAGGGGAAGCTGCCCTTGCATTCACCCTTTAGGCTTCAAGGAAGGTGAACCTGCTATTTACTTTTCCCCACAAGAACTTAAGAATCTGAATGAGGAAGTGAAATTCACTTTAGTGGGCAAATTCCTACTTGGTCATCCAAAAATGGAATTATTCAGACATTTGTTTGACTCTTTAAAATTTAATGGAGATTGGCAAATTGGAATACTTGATGGGAGACACTTGCTTATCCAACTTTCAGGTGAAGAAGACTATGCTAGACTGTTTGCAAAACAATCCCTTCAGATAGGGGGAACCACCATGAAGATTTTGAAATGGTAGCCTGAATTTGACCCTAGCAAGGAGCCACCTGTGGTCCCCTGTTGGTTTAAATTTCCTGGCCTTCCACTTCAATATTTTAATCTCAATGCTCTTTTCAATATTGGATGTGCCCTTGGGAGACCTTTCAAAGTTTATGCCCCCACATATAATAAAGCAAGGCCAGCTTTAGCTAGGATCCTCATAGAGAGAGATGTTACTCTCCCTGAAATTAATAGGCTTTGGATTGGCATTGATATAGATGGGTTCTGGCAGAAGGTGGGTTTAGAACAAAAACCTTACTATTTATATCATTGCAAGATGTTTGGGCACACCAAAGATAGGAGTTTCAGGCTTCACCCCCCTCCAAGGAAAAATGTGCACATTCAGGAAAAGCTTAGTCAGCCTAGTGCTCAAGAGTCCACACTAAGTGTGGAACCAACTCCAACAATCAACAAGGTAGACATTTTGGGTACATCCAAAAGCTCCACAGCTCCTTTTGACTCCAATGCTCCAATAAATATAGCCCCAAGTTATTTCAAGGAGGAGATAAATGAAATTAAAATTATTACCCCACCTAACTCAAATGGCTCCCATGGTGGAGTTGAGAGAACTAGACAGGAGAACCATATTGAAACTACTACTTTTGTAGCCCCTGAGAAGCAGGAAATGACTGAGATTAAGCTACTATTGGAGCAAGAATGGCAAATCAAAAAATCAAAGAAAAAGAAAAAACAACTGTCAGAAGTTCAGAAACTCAAAGAGGGGACCAATGTGAACACTAGTGTCTTGAAGATGGTTGGGCCTTCTCCATCTAGAGGAAGGACAAGATCCAGATCTCAACCCTCCCTCCACATTAATACCCTCCATGATTAATTTATTGTGTTGGAATATAAGGGGCATTGCTCATGCTCAGTCCTTAAACAAACTGATCCATCTTATCTAAAAATACAAAATTTGGTGTTTTTCCATATTAGAACCTATGGTTCAACAAAACCCTCAGAGAATCATTAATAAGTTCAAAGGTTTTTCTCATTATGCAAACAAAAGTAATAAGATTTGTTTTTTTTGCAGGAAAGAAATTTTGTGGCATACCCTATTGGACCACCCACAGTTCATTCATCTTTCTCTCCTAATTCAAGGCAAGTTAGAATTTGCAACCTTCATCTATGCAGGCAGTCACAAGGAGGACAGACATGAACTTTGGAGGTGCTTACAACAAATCAGTGATCGGATGAACTCTCCTTGGTTGGTTGGGGGAGATTTTAATTGCATTGTTTCAGCTACTGAGAAGTCTGGTGGGAGAGTCCCTAATGCTTCCAAAATGACTTTCTTCAGTGACCAAATTCAGAAAGATGGTCTATTTGATTTGGGTTATAAGGGTCCAAAGTTTACATGGAGGAGGGGCAAAATGTGGGAAAGACTTGACGGGGTAATAGTAAATGACTGCTGGCATAAAAATTATCTGCTCACCTTTGTTACTCATTTAACCTTCATTGGTTATGATCATAGGCCTCTTCTTATATCTATTACATCCCCTAGCATCACTACTCATCATATCCTATTCAGATATTTAAATATGTGGTCCACTCACCCCCTTTTTGAATGTCGTGTTGCCTCAACTGGAGTGGTATTGACCATACTGAGCCTCTCACAAAACTTAGCCTCTTGCATGTTAATTGAGAAAAGCTTTAAAGAAGTGGGGATGGGAGACCTTTGGGAATGTCTTCTCTAACACTTCTGATGCTCAAAGGGAAGTGGAGAAATTGGAAATTGCTCTTCAGAATGGCACTGCCACAGAATTTGAAATGCTTACTGCTCAAGCTAAACTGCTTAATGCTATTGATAAACAAGATTTTTTACTTAAACAGAAGGCTTCTATAAACATATTTACTGATGGGGACATGAACACAAAATTTTATCATGCTTACATTAAGTACAAGAGGAAGTGCAACACTAGTCACTCCATTTCTCCATTTATAACTATTCACTCCATTTATACATCAGAGGGAATTTAGCTTAATTATAATGTGCAAATTGCTATGGATGCTGTCAATTACTATAAAATCTTGTTCAACACTTATGTAGATCTCAATATTGAGCTTGACTACAACTATTTTAGTGCAGAAATGGAATACACTAATCAACTCAGACTCACTGAATACCCCACTAACATTGAAATTTGGGAAGCTCTAAACACCATTGACGACACTAAATTTGTTGGCCCTGATGGGTATACTGCTGATTTCTACAAGCAAGCCTGGCATATTATTAAAGGGGATGTGATTGAGGCAATTAGAAGTTTCTTTAGGGGCAGTAACTTACCTAGCTACTTTAAAGATTCTTCCATTGTGTTAATTCCCAAAGGAGATCTACAAAAGAATCGGGACCATTATAGACCTATCAGCCTAACTTCAGTATTTAGCAAACTCATTAGTAAGATCATTGTCAGAAGACTGCAACCTCATCTTGACAAAATTATCTGCCCAAATCAAAAAACCTTTATTAATAGAAGATCTATTACTGATAATGTGTTGCTGGCTTAGGAGTTGATTCTGGATTTAGATAAAATCAGTAGAGGGGGCAATCTTATGTATAAACTAGATATCAAGAAGGCCTATGACACAACTGATTGAAGATTTATCATGGGAATTCTTACTGCCAAGGGGTTTTAAACTGAGTTATGTAACCTTATTCATAGGTGTCTCATTAATAGTAACCATTCTATCCTGATCAATGGCCAGGCCTGGGGCTCATTTTTAGCTACTAGAGGCCTCAAGCAGGGAGACCCTCTCTCCCCTATAATCTTTATTCTGGTTATGCACTACCTTTCCAGAATGCTATATAAGGTCATTCTCAATCAAGAGTACTCCAAATATCATCACAAATCCACTATGGCCTTATCTCATTTCATTTATGTTGATGATATCATGATCTTCTCTAGTGTTTATAAATATGCTATCAAGAGGATTCATCAATGCCTGATGTAGTTCCAAAGAATCCCTGGAATGGTGTTTTGCCCAGAAAAATGTAAA
>NW_018165080.1:125031-126967 GCF_001263595.1 Phalaenopsis equestris
ACTCAGATTCAGTTGGAAAGAGTATTCAATAGGTTTTTGTGGGCAGGTCAAAGGCAGCAGCTCCACTGAGCATCTTGGAAAAAGGCTGTTAAACCCACCATGGCTGGTGGAATTGGTTTCAAGGGACTCCAACAACTCATCCAAATTAACTTCTGCAAAATGTGGATCTATTTCAAAGCTCAAACCTCCTTTTGGGCTTTGTACATGAAGGGTACATATTGCAAGGGACAGCACCCTTGTCTCATCACCAAGAGACTGGGTGACTCTAGAATTTGGACTAATATTGTCAAAATCAGACATCTTGCCGAGGATATGTACCTTTAGAACTTGAGGAATGGTGAGGTGAATTTTTGTCTTGATTATTGGTGCCCCAAAGACTGGCTTGCCCCCCCCCTGATTTCAACCCTCAACTCATTGTGTCTGATTTCTAGGAGGGAGATTCTTGGTCTATTTCCAAGCTCCAATCTATTTTGCAGGAGCCTCAGCTCTCTCAAATCTCCAAAGTCAATTTTAATAAGAGTAGAAAGGACAGAATTATTTGGCACATTTCTGTCAACCAAAGCTTAACCAAAGCCATCTATGCCAAAATTTGCTATTGGGATTTGGTCCCTTAGGGTGAAGCCATCTGGAACAAATTGCTTTCCCCTTCTATGTTCTTCTTCTGCTGGAGACTCTTCAACAATTTATTACGTACTGATGACATACTTACATTGAAGGGTTTGAGGGGGCCATCTAGATGCTATCTTTGCCTAAAGGAAGAGGAGAATGGTAACCATCTTTTCATTAATTGTCAGTTTGCTCAAGCAGTTTGGAAAGAGTTTGTATCCATAATTAAGGTGGATAGCCTTGCAATGCACTGGTCTAGTCTTAAAGGTGTCTTAAAGGTGGGTGGCATGGTGGGTGGCATGGTTGGAAGAGTAGTAATTGTGAAACCATCCCCTTTCTGGTTACCTGGTTTCTTTGGATGAACAGAAACAACACTAAACATGTAGACAAACACAATCATGATTCAAAAGGTTACCAGAAACTGTGCTTCTTACTATATCAAGCTGGTTCAGTTCAGTAATTTCCCCAATATTTGTAAAACTCAGTCCATAATAACCCGAGACTACTATAAGACTGAGAAGATTATTTGGAAATCTCTTGATCAGCATACTATAAAGATTAATACTGATGGAAGCTTTTCTGAGTATGGTGTTGGGGTAGGGGGGTTTTCAGGGATTCTTGTAGCAAATGCTTGTTGTATTTCCATACCCCTACTGTGGCTCAAGATGCATTAGAAGCAGAACTCATTGCAGTTTTTTGAGCCTTAAATTTTGCCTTAAAAGCTACTTAGTATAAACATTGGATTGAGGTGGACTCTCTTCATATCATCAACTTTCTGAATTATGAACAGTTGTCCTCTTGGCACCACCTACACTGGAAATAGAAAATTTTGAACCTTAAAAGGTCCATTAACTCAAATCTGACTTTCATCCACAGAGAAGGTAACCAACTTGCCAATTGGCTAGCCTGACATGGACTTACACTACTTCCACATTTGTTGCTACCAAACCCCCTTCTCCTCTTCCTTTCCTACTTCATGGTGATACAATGGAGACCCCATAGCTCAGAACTAAAGTCAAGCATCTTAATGGTCTCTAGCTTTTGGAGGTCTCTCCCATTGTTTCTGTTTAGTGGTTCTTTTTGTAGCTCAATCTGCTTATAGATGCATTCACACTGTGATAGCTATATATAAATTATGTACTCCTATTTCTTTTTCCCCTCTTGGTGGGGCTTGGAGTTGAGGTCCCTCTCCATAGGTTAAATTTTTGTTTTTTTGGTTGTCTTTTGGCTTCTAGTTAGAGGGCCTCCCAAGATTTTAGTCTTATGTACCTTTTTGTTATGCAACACGCAGGGAGCTGTATAATGCTCCTTTAAATATATATGTGCCCTT
>NW_018165080.1:127085-136923 GCF_001263595.1 Phalaenopsis equestris
TATATATATATTTGGTTTAAGGAGGCATTTGTCTTCCTACATGTTGATTAAAGAAGGGGTTACAAAAAAGAAAAAAACAGTTGGAGACCTTTTGATTCAATACAGGAATCATCAGTCCTCCCAAAAAGCTAAACAAAAAACAACAGTTTGCCTAAAAATAAACCCCAGATAACATGGGGTGCAAAATAAGAAGATAAGGAGGGGGAAAGGAAAAAAATAACAGAAAATAAAGCAGTCACTCTTGATCTTGATTAACAATTCTGAAGTGTGGGACCTTAATCCTGTCTCCCTACAGTAAAAACTGAAGGGTGTGGGGAGGGGAAACAACAACAGAGAATTTCTTTAAGTTATAACCTTGTCTAGCAAGCCAATTTCCAGGCTGGTTTCCCTCTCTATAAATAAAAGTGTAGTGCACCTTTAGCTGTGAAGATATTTCTCTTACTTTTTGAATCCAATAAGTAAGGTGCCAGGGTGCATGCTCCTCATCCTTCAGTATCTTGATTACAGCAGTAGAATCCACTTCTAACCATAAGTTGTACCAGCTACACATTTTGGCAATTTTAATGGCCCAATAGACAACCACTAGTTCAGTTTCAACAGCATCCACAGCCACAATGGGAATGTGAAAGTATAATATGCATTTCCCCAAGTGATTTTTGTAAACACCCCCCACACCTGCTCCTGACTTATTGAAGCTTCCATCAGTATTTATCTTGACTGTGTAATAATCAGGAGGTTTCCAAAAAAACCTATGAACATAAATCTGGTAAGGTTGTTCCAAAGAGTAAGAGTTAGAAATGTTAGGAAATCTTCTAAACTTAATCATCTTGTGAACATAGGAAAGGCTATTTCTGACTATCTTTTTAGTTTTTGGTATACCTTCTTCAAACTTAACCTTGTTTCTTTCCATCCAAATAAACCATGCAACAATGAGAGGTATAGAAGCATAGTTGCTCTTATTCCATGTCTGCCAGCAAGTGGTGATATTATCTAAAGTAAAGAGGTTTTTGTCAATATTCAAGTGGGATAGCAGTTGGTGCCAGACAAGCTGGACAAAATTGCATTAAAAAAAAGATGGGGCAGTGATTCCTCCTCCTGAAGACAAAACCTGCATTTAGAAGCCCCCCTTAAACCCTTTAGTTTAAGAATATCATCAGTAGGAAGTAGATTATTAAAAACCCTCCAATAGAAAAATGACATGGAGGGGGACAGAAAATTGTTCCAAATAATTGTGCTCCAGGCTAGGTGTTCCCATTAGAAAATTTTAGAGCAGATGGCTTTGGTATGGATTTGATTTGAGAAAGACCGCCAAACAATTCTATCAGGCTTTCTTCAATTAATTTTGATGCTGGCAATTTTTGTTACAGAATTGGCATGGAGAATCTTTGAAAGTTTAAGTAAAGACCAGTCATCATCCACCCAGCAATCAGCCACCTTGAGGTTAGAGCTAGGGGTACTACAGATAGAGGACAACCAATCTTTAGGGAACCAATTATCAAGCCAGAAATTTATGTCTCCTTTCCCCAAGTCCCAAATGAACAGGTTTTCAGCAGTATGCCTTATGTTTAGCATCTTTCCCCAAATTTTGGAATCCCCTATCTTTCTTTCAACAAGTGTGGGGTGCTAGTCTCTACAATATTTTCCCTTCATGAAAAGAGCCCACAAAGAAGTCTAAGCTCTGAACTTAATCCAAAGCTTCCATAAGTTGATTTGGAAGAGCTGATTAATTCCCTTGAAGCCAATACCCCCAGCCAGCTGGGGTTTAGCCCCTTTTTGCCAAAAATCTCAATGCATTTGCTGCCTCTGTCCCGACCATAAAAATTTGTTAAAGGCCCTTTCAAGCTGAATTTCGGTGCTTTTCTTGATATTAGTCATCTGCGGGATATAAGAGGGAAAAGTAGTTAGAATGCTTTTCAGCAGTGTAATTCTGACCCCATTTGAAAGAAAGGAATGAGTCCACCCATTAAGGTAGTTGTATATATATATATATTACTGAGAAAGGGTTAACTAAAAATAAATGTAACAAAGTACTAAAAACAAATAACAACACTAAAATAAATTTCAATCCAACAACATCTTTACAAATTATAGTTCAAAACACAACATTCAATAAAAATTAAAGTTTCACATTTAACAAACTAAACAATAACAACAACAACAACAAAATACAACAATCAATAAACTAAATAAAAGATCAAAACTATTACTAAGTAGACATCTTCAATCATCCTCTTCTTCTTCTTTTTCTTCTATATCAAAGTTTTGCTGCTGATAAGGGGTAAAGATAGGGTGATTAGGAAACTATACTGAGTGGTCACTCCTCATGTATCTCACCATAATATCGTCATATGCATCATCATAGTCAAACTTTTGCTTTGTTAAATTATCATTATGTGCATTCTTGGCCTCCAAATTTTTAATCCTGCACTCCATCCTTAAAATATCTCCTTGCTGGATCATCATATTTTCCATAAGTTTCTGAAGAGTAGGGGTGCTAGAAGTAGAAGGAATATCACTACTCCTACTTCCCATTCTCCATCCAACATGAGATTCATAGGTTTTAATGTTGTTGTCCCAATAGGTTTAAGAGGCTCAATCCTTTCCTCATCAATTCTAAAATCAACTCTTGACTGCACACATAATGTGAAAATCAAGGTAGGGTGTGCTAATCCACCAATCGTTTCACTCATAGCAATAGAAAAAATGTTCTTATAGATTATAGATCCAACTTCTAGACTTCCCATCTATTGGATACAGAAGTTTAGGATAGCTCTATCCTTGGTAACTTCACTATGGTGATTTATAGGTATCACTCTAGTCGATATAAAGTAATGTCAGACCTTGGATATTATATTTAACATAGAAGAGCGGAAGTTTACCTTAATGTTATTCTTCACTTTCCAAGCTCCTCTTCCATCAGTAAGAAATGAAATAACTTCATACAAAGCCTCGTTTGTAGCAAAGAATGTGTTGTACTTATAGAGAAATGCTTCTCGCAACTGATAAAAGTCATTAATCCTCCTCAGGGTGCATTTAACCATTTTACCATGAACATAGACGTGTTCATCAAAAATCTCCTTAAAATTGGCATAGAACTTCATGACTATACCAATAATAGCCTTGAAAGTAAAGTAACAGAAATATTCCCACTGCCGAGCAACAATTAATCTTTTAACTTCACCACCCAGATTTTTGAACACTCAATCTGAAATTATTTTCTTTGTGACTAGGAGACTATGGAAATGAAAGCTAGCTTTGTAGTTGATGAATTTTCAGTCATCAAATTCCAATTTCCTCTTTCCTTGGCTCATCCTTGGTGCCATTGTAATATTCGAAAGAAAGGAGAAAATTTGATAAAATCTAAATAAACTTCAAAAATTTTAAAAATCATAATGTAGAACGTTCTAAACTTAAATCCACAGAGTAAAAGTTCTTCACCAAAGGATTTTCTCAAAATCTCCTTAAAAATTTTAAAATTTTGGATCTAGGCAATGTAGGAGAAATTCTTGGTGGAAATAAAAATATCTTAGTTCAAGGTGTAGCTCTTACCAAGAGAGATAAAATCCAAACTTCTTTTGTCTTCTAATCCCTTTAAATCCATATGGTCGCAAGCCCTAGGGGTGTAAATTAAAGGTTGAAGGTGATTGAAGGGGTAAAATGGTGTTTTGCAAAAATTTCAAAGTATTTGGGGATTTTTGGGTCTCGGGCACTATCGGTGCCAGGGCAAAAAAATAAAAAATTTTCATAATTTTCGTATATCAGTTATTTTAAATTCCCTTCAACGTCTAAGTAGTCTTTTCAAACAATAATATTTATCCTTAAATAGTCCACAAAAAATGTTTTTACAAGCAACACAAAATTAACTTTTATATATGAAATTCTAAATTTTTACAAACACATATTTTTATTCACACTCACACATAAATAAAGCAAATCACACTATAATTCAGCATTGAAATCAAGCCACAACGCTCGAGCGTTGAAAAATAAACTGTAATTACAATTAAAGTTATTGGAGTTTTAAAGCAAAGCAAATCCAACACAATTACATTAAAAACATAATTAGTTTTAAACAATGGAAAGTCCAACTTTTTCGATTACTTCATCTTCAGTATTGTCTCCTCCTTGAATATCTCCCATAGCTTGGTAATGTACGTACACATTATAGAAGGGTCGGTACAAGAATTAATCAGTTAAATTTTCATCTATCCATTCATTCTTCTTGAACATCAGAACCAAACCTGCTTCAATTCATCCCTTATGATCAAAGTGTTCTTTCATCCTCCAATCTAAGTGATCAAAAAGGTAAGTAAGATTTTCCATTGCATCCATGATATTCAGAAGTTCTCTTTCTATTTTTATATTTTCTTCTCCAAAACTTGTGAACTTCCAACTGTATATGGCATTAAGGGTGTCGAAGCATGTGATGATTGATCCAATATAATATCCAACGCTTCATTTCCATTCCCAATATAGTTTCCATCAGTAGGATCCATGGGCTCCCTGGGTAATAACACTTTCTCCCAACTTTCATATGGTACTTGAGATTAACTACAAAGTAAGAAGATAGCAAAAAGTAGAAAAAATGTAGAAGGATGTCCAAGTTCATAAATTATCCCATTCATTATAATATCCAGAATAAATTTAAAAATAATTAACCCCACATCAATGGGCTTTCCCAGTTGAATGCAATAGTTTAAAATTGCACTTTCTTTTGTAACTTTACTAATTTCCATTATAATTATCCATTATAGGGAGTAGTTTTGCAGAGATGAAGAAATGCCATTATTTAGATATTAGATTTAGCAGTGAAGCAGAGAAACTAATGTACCCCTCATCTCTGATTTCTCAATTATCACTTTTAATAGTCAGAAATCAGTATACATCATACATCAAATCCTTTGTTGGTATAAATTTGTATAATGATAGATCGGCACACTTTCTATCATAAACATATCATTAATTTACGATGGAGTAAATGGTACACCCTTACCTCGAATGAAGACGACTCCTTGGTTAATTCCATAGAGATTAGCGTAGAATTCTTCTACCACTGGAATAACTATTGTAGTGGTAGTGTAGCATAGAATTTCCCAACATCTATATACTATGATTTTCTCAGTCTGTGAACTTAGATCATTCAATCCATGATTGACAAAGCCTCTTTCCTTGATAAGTCTCTTCTTAGTGATGAATTTGTCGTATAATTTCTGTGCGTCAAAACTGATGAACTTTCTTCGATTGAAAACCCCATATCTTAAAGTGTTTCTGGAATTAGAAGCCACGAATTTCAAAATATGGAAGTTTCTGGTCATCTAAAATGGTTTTCATGCCTTTAAAAAGACCTTAAGGCAGTTATTTTGAAGTGAAATCCTGCCAAAGTCTGCCAAAATCTTTCTGAATAGCTGAATTTGCACTGGGCACCGTCGGCGCCAAGGGCGCCGCCAAAGCCCATGCTAGCGCCGTCAGCGCCAAAGCCATAGTTGCGTCTGTTTCAACTTTAGTTCAAGCTATTTTCAAATTTTCATCCAATACCAATATTTGTCTTGATTTATGTTGTATATGATTGTGAAGGATTTTAAGGTATTATTGTTTCCTAATACATAGAATAATCATTAAATGAAATACTTATATATATAGGGTTTTGAGTAAATTAGGGTTTTGAGTAAATTAGGTGTGTCTTAATGACTTAGCCCATGAAAAATTTTTCTTAGAATTTCCCAGTCACAGTGAAACTAACAAAATTTTCTTGAATGTTTATAAGCAACATGCTAATTGATATAATTAATTTTTCTAGTCAGATGCATAAACTTGAAAAATATAGATCTCGGTCTAGGGGATTCTCTGACTTTAGAAAAATCAGGGAATATCTCCTATGACAAAGTCAAGAATACGCCAAAATATCAAGCCATGGTGAAATACATGAATGCATGGAGAATCAAGATACTTAGAACAATATTTGATTAACCAATAATAAAATATACATAAAAAAAATTCAAACCATTTCTACTTTGTTCTCCTCTGTTGACTGAGCACTATGATATTTTTATTTTATTTTTGTGATTTTTTTATGCAAAAGATATGATTTTTCAATGTTATGGACAATTAAATAAATAGAAAAATCCCTAATTTTCTATTTAAGTGACACGGCACCACGTCAATCTACAACGGCTCCGAAGCTCCACGCAGCGTTCTCTGGTTTGGCGGTATCATCCACCTCAGTGCTGGCTCAGGCCGCGGTTCATGTATGAAAGTGTTATTGGGTTCAATCTCGTCCATCCATCTGATACATGCTTGATCGAACGACTCCCCATCATCGTCCTCGACAGCCAAAACCCATGATTGTAACCTTAAAACCTTAATATGTTACTCATTTCTCAACCAAACTCGTTTGGATTTGATCCTATAACAGAAGTTTTCTTACCTTCCACCTCCGCTCGGTAATAACTCGTTCAATTTCTCCTCCCGGACTCTCAAAAACTTGATCTTGTATGCATTTCTTTCCTTCAAACATTGAAGTAAACATCAATTAAGTCTTCGCATTGACGAAGCGAGACTCATCAAACTCAAGTTGCCTCTTTTGTTGTGGAGCCATTTCAATCTAATCAAAATTATAGAAAAATTTCAAAATATACTTCAAATATGCAAATAATCGCTTCCAAGAGTGATTCTAAGAGTTCAAAATTATGTACACTGTTGATCTATCACATGAAGGTTCTTCCTAATATTTTCTTCACATTCAATTATGTTCCATGAATTTCTTCCTAATATTTTCTTCACATTCTCAATTTTTATGGATCTCCTCAATGTGGAAGAAATTGGAGTGAAGCTCTTACCAAGTTTAGTTTAGAGTTAAGCTCTTACCAAGTGATGATCAAATCCGGTGTCTAAATGCCTTGAAATCGCCTCCAAATCAAAGATCTCTCAAGCCCTAAGTCAAAAATCGTTGAATCCCTAGATCAAAATTTTGGTTTTTTTAAGAGGAAGGGGATGATGAATAGTGGTGGTTGACTGGTCAAAATTACGGTTAAAGGTGTTTTTTTGGGATCTCACCATCGGCGCGCTCTTTGGCGCCATCGGCGCGCTCTATTGAAATTATACCCCAAGTCTCGGGAAAAGTCCGATAGGGCACCCTCGGCGAGCTCTATTGAATTGGTTCAATTTCCAGATTTGTGCGTTTTCGATCAATTTCAAGCCTTAAAGACATTCGTTCAATAATTATATATATAATTTTAATTGATTAAATGATGTACTAACACAAATAAACATTCAGAACACAAAACATCACAATTATATATAGATTCCAAGGGTTACAATATACGTTACACAACACACTTAAGTTTAGTATTTTCTCAACTTTAATACATTAATTCAGCGTCGTAATCCAAGCCGCAATACTCAAAATGCTAAAAACAAACATCCTATGCTTAGTCTCAACTATATAGAGATCTAAAAGCAATATTTTAAAGCAAAGCAAATGCAAAGTTCAAATCAAATTAAACACATAGACAAACAGACAACAATATAAAATTCTTTAGATTCAGTGCTAGATTCTCCTCTGAGATCACCCATTAATTGCACATGAACAAAGAGGTTATAGAAGGGTTGCTATGGAAATTCTTCAGTAAAATCCTCTTCTATCAATTTCATCCTCCTCATCAGCCGTATCAAACTATCTTCTATATGTCCAGAGTGAGAAAAATGTGCTTTCATCCTCTAGTCTAGATGATCAAAGAAATCAAAGATATTATTAATTGCATTCATGACATTTTGTACCTCCTTCTCCAATTTGTTGATTCTACACAAGATCACCAGTGTTTTGTCCGGAACTAAAGGTTGAATAGGCAGTGAATTCTGAGATGATTGATCCACCATAATAGTCATATCATTTTCATCTCCATTGGCTGGGAATCTCTCAGTTGGGTTCAAAGGCTTCCAATGTAGAAGTACCTTTTCCTAATTTTCATAGGATACTTGGAACTGACAGCAAGGTGTCCAAGCCCATATGTTGATCCATGAATGATCAGGCCCAAAACAAACTTCATAATTATAGATCCAATATCGATCGGCAGTCCCATTTGGATGCAGTGATGCAGAATAACACTTTCCTTAGAAACTTTACCGATCCTCATCGTCGGTAATAGTTTTACAGAAATGAAGAAGTGCTAGTGTTTTGAAACAGGATTTAGAAGTGTCGCAGCAAAACTAACATACCCATTTTCTCTCATTTCCCAGTATTAAGTTTTGTCCGTTAAATAATGGTAAATTTCATTCATCTAGTTTTTTGTCGAGACGAAGTTGGAATAATGGCAGACAGGAACGTTCTTAATCATATATAATTCATTCATCCATGCAGGAGTAAAAGTTATCCATCTACCTCGCACATAGACGACTCCTTGGTTGTTTCCATGCAAATTAGCATAAAATTCCTTCACCACAGGAACAACCACGATGGCGGTAGTGTAGCACAGCACTTCCCATCTTTGCCGCACTATCATCTCTTCAATTGTCGTCAAGGGATTATTCAATCCTTGATTTACAAATCCTCATTCCTTGATTAATCTCTTCTTTGTCAATACCTTGTTGAAGATTCTCTGCGCTTCCGCACTAATGAACTTTCTCCGGTTGAACACTTGCATTCTATGGTTTTCAAGGGAATTGGACGCCATAGGGATGAACTTAGTGGAGTTTCCCTTCATTTTTGGGGAACTATGAACTTAGGAATAGAATTTGGAAGTTTAAGAAGGGGAACTCTCGCCCAAAACTACCAAAAACTGCCCATTCAAACTCTAGAAATCGCCATCCCACTGGTCTCGCCATCGGCAGCGTCGAGGGCGCCGTCATTGAGCCTTTAGTATATAATTTCTTGGAATCTCGGGAAAAACCCGCCATCGGCGGCGTCGAGGGCGTGGGCGGCGTCCAAGGCAAAATTTGTACAGTTTCGCTCTGGTCCGAATGCGTTCCAAATTTTCTTCATGGATCCAATTTTAAGATGTTTCAAGGGTAAATAAGAGTAGTAGAGCTTAATAGTAGAGTTCAATACTATCACAAACTAACGATAATTTCAAATAAAAACTACTATAATTACAATAAAAATACAGATAACTATGGGTTGCCTCCCATAAAGTGCTTGGTTTAACGTTGTCAGCCCGACCTATTGAGGTATTAGTCAGGTTGACGCATCATTAAAACCTCTTTAAAATTTGGTCTTTTACCCTCAAAATACGATTGTAATCTGTGTCCATTTACTTTAAATGTATTTCTGATCTTTTGATCTTCAATTTCAACAGCTCCATAAGTATAAACTTGAGTCACAGTAAAGGGTCCTAACCAACGAGACTTTAATTTCTCAGGGAATAACTTTAGCCTTTCCGATCATGCCATAATTTTAGTTTCTCCTTATAATTTTTTTTGTTATCATAAGATTCATTTCTTAATTCTTCTAATTCATTCAATTGTAATAATCTCTTCTTACCAGCATCTTTCAAATTATAATTGAATTCTTTAATCGCCGAATATGTTTTATGCTCCAATTCTACTGGTAAGTGACAAGTCTTTCGAAAAATCAATCTGTAAGGATTCATTTGAATAGGAGTTTTATAAGCAGTCCTATAAGCTCATAATCTGGTATCCAGTCTAGTGGACCAATCTACTCTACTAGGGTTTACAGTCTTTTCAAGTATTTTTTTAATCTCTCTATTAGAAACTTCAGCTAACCCACTGGTTTGAGGGTGATAGGCAGTAGAGATTCTATGAATTTTATTAAACTTTTCTGTCAATCTCTGCAATCTCTGAATGCTAAAATGGGATCCTCTGTCAGTGATAATCATTCTCGGCA
>NW_018165080.1:136966-138097 GCF_001263595.1 Phalaenopsis equestris
ATTAAAAATCTTGAAACACTTTTAGCGTCACAACAAGGTAAAGCTTGTGCTTTAATCCACTTTGAAACATAGTCTACTGCAATTAATATATATAAGTTCCTAAATGAAGGAATAAATGGTCCCATGAAATATAATCCTCAAACATCAAAGATCTCAACTTCTAACATGAAATTTAAAGGCATTTCATATATTGTAGATATATTGTCTACTCGTTGACATCAATCATAAGTTTTTATGTATCTATAAACATCTCTAAAGATAGTAGGCCAATAAAATCCAGCTTGTAAGATTTTATAAGCAGTTTTATAAATCCTAAAATGTCCTCCAAATTCAGAATCAAGACATTTCTGAATGATTAGCTCAATTTCTTCATATGATACACATATTCTCATAATAAGATCCTTACATTGTTTATATAAATTAGGTTCATCCCAAATATATGCTTTTGCATCATGAATGAATTTTCTTTGCTGTTGCAATGTCAGCATAGGTGGCAAAATATCACTTACAATATATATAACAATATCAACATACCATGGTATTTTCCACTCATTAATATTATAAAGTTGTTCATCAGGGAAACTGTCTGTAATTTCAGATAATTCATGATTTTCTTGATTTTCTAATCTCGACAAATAATTAGCAATTTGATTATCAGTTTCCTTTCTATCAATAACCACAAGGTCAAATTCTTGCATCAAAAGTATCCATCTAATTAACCTTTGTTTTACATCCTTCTTTTGCATCAGATATTTAATAACAGAGTGATCACTGTGCAAAACACATTTAGCTCCAGTGTCTAACCATTTCAAAATTTTCTTTTTAACTACTTCTTTCATCATTGGATTTAATCTCCTTTGTGGATCAACTCTTGGTTTATATTGTTCATCTAGTATAATTCTGTGCATACAGATCAAAGGACTGATTCCCTTAATATCAGCTAAAGTTCAACCAAAAGCTTTCTTATATCTTTTTTAATGTATCAAACAGTCTTTACTCTTGCAAATCATTTAATTCTAAAGATATAATAATAGGTAGTGTAGACGAGCCTCTTAGAAACACATACTTCAAGTGGTTAGGCAATATTTTGAACTCAAGTTCAGGTGGTTTTATAATTGACGGAACTAGATT
>NW_018165080.1:138132-138690 GCF_001263595.1 Phalaenopsis equestris
TTTTGAACATCTATCATAGCTTTTCCAGTAGCTAAAAATGGTCTCCCTAAAATGATAGGTATTTCTTTATCTTCCTCCATATCTAAAACAATGAAATCCACAAGAAAGATAAATTTATCAACTTTTAGTAGCACATCTTTTGTAACTCCCTTAGGATATGTAACTGAACGATCTGCTAACTGAAGAGTTACAGAACTAGTTGAGACTTCTCCTAATCCTAATCTTTTGAAAATTGATAGAGGCATAAGATTAATGTTGGCTCACAAATCACATAAAGGACTTCCATAAAATTTTTCACCGATATCACACGGTATAATGAAACAACCAAGATCTTTTAATTTTTCAGGAAGCTTTTTCTAAATAATTACACTACACACTTTGCTAAGTGCAACAATTTAATTATCAGTGAACTTCTTTTTCTTGTTCAGAATATCTTTCATAAATTTCACATAATTGGGCATTTGCTCTAAAGCTTCTACGAAGGGAATATTTACTGTTAACTTCTTAAGAATTTCTAAAAATTTGGAAAATTGTTTATTCTATTTGTGTTGCTTCAAT
>NW_018165080.1:138815-156025 GCF_001263595.1 Phalaenopsis equestris
CACTTTCTCTTTTTCAGTTTCCATTTCTTTTTGTACTCTTATTTCCAATTCTTTTCCACTTCTTAATTGTATCGCTTTGATTAGTTCTTTTCCTTTATCTTTAGAATTTAGTTCCACAGTACTAGGAAAAGTTCCTAATGTTTGGTTATTAGGCGCAGTAGCGATGTGCCCTAATTGATTTTCAATATTCTTAATAGCAGTTCCTTGATTTTGTAACTGATTTCCTTGAATTTGTAATTGATTTCCTTGATTCTGCAACTGTTGATCTATGTTTAATATCAGCTCTTCCATAGATAACTTCTTTTCCTTAATTTGAGTGTTACTGTTAAATCCTGGAGGATAAGAAGGTCTATAATTAGCATTTCCTTGGTTAGATGAATTTCTTAATGGGTTCACTAGGTTGTTTGCCCATTGTTGATTTGTAGCAGAATTGTTATTCTAATTTCAATTTGGATGATTCTTCCAACCTGGGTTATAACAGTTCGAACAAGGGTTGTTGGGTCTATTAATAGCATTTAAAGTCTCATATGAAGGTTGAAAATCCACAAATTTCTTTCTTCCATCATAGGAGGTGTTGAAGAATAATTCATCCCATAATGATCTAATTTCTTTGATATTGCAACAATCTGTGAAGCTAACATAGATATTGCATCAGAATCATGGATACTAGCTACTTATTTAGGATTTATCTGCTCAGAGAGCCATTGAAAATTGTTGGTAGCCATCTCTTCTATTAATGAATAAGTTTCATCAAAAGGTTTTGACATTAAAGATCCAACAGTCGTATCATCTATAATCGATCTAAGAGATCCCACTAATCAATTATAAAAAGTTTGAATTATTAACAAATCTGGTAACGAATGATGAGGACACTTCTTAAGATGATCTTTAAATCTCTCCAAAGCTTCATATATTCACTCTCCATCAACCTGACAGAATGATGTTATGTCATTTCTAAGTTTAGCAGTTTTGGATGGAAGGAAATATTTGAATAGAAATTTCTGTGAAAGTTCTCCCCAAGTTCTAATAGATCTGGTGCTAATAAATTTAACCACATCTTAGCCTTATCCCTAAGTGAAAAAGGAAAAATTCTAATTCTAACAGCATCGTTTGAAACTCTATCGTATTTAAAGGTAGCACACACTTCTAAAAAACTAGTGAGGTGTAAATTAGGATCTTCATTTGGTGTACCTCCGAATTGATTATTTTGTACCATTTGGATAATAGCAAGTTTAAGCTCAAATGAATTAGCATTTACATCAAGATTTTGGATAGATAAGTGAATTTCATTTGCTGTAGGATTTGCATAATCTCGTAGGGGTCTAGGTTGTTGTTCATTTTCTATTCCTTGATTGTTCATGTTGTTTTCCATTGTATCAGAATTTCTAGGTTCTCTTCTTAGTCTTCTAATTTTTCTAAAGTGCGTTCTAATTTCAAATCGTAGGATACAAGATTTTCAAGTACAAATTTATGCATACAATTTGAAATCAGAACATAAAAAATAGTTAACTAAATATGAAAATAAGTTGCAATTCAAGTAAAATTTTTCTAATAATCCTAATTTGTCTGTTACTCTAATTATGATTCTTATTTACTCCCGGCAACGGTGCCAAAAACTTGACAGCGAATTTATATATGCTTAAAAATATAAGTATTTAATACTGCTGCTAAAAGATTTAATTCTTCAGCGACAACGCCAAAAACTTGACAACGGTTATAGATTCGATAAAGATGTATATATAAAATATTCAATAATGGTAAAGTCAAATTTATCAACGCAAGTATATGTATCGCTCAAGTAATATAGGGCTCTAATGGAGTCCTAGATATCAATCTCACAGAGAGTAATATTAGAAGCTACGAACTAAGATTTTGGAACAGCAATACTTAATCACAACAATGGAATTCAAATAGCTTATATGTCACTAATAGGCAATTGAAATAAATATGTAATTTTAATAAATCTTAAATAACTAACTATACTAATAAAGGTTTTAATGTGATATTTAATATATAAGAAAGCATCCTTCTCTTTTTCAAAAAATTATAGTGAATGGATAAAGTGAATCAGTTCAAATTGTGTTATGCCAAAAAGGAGCATACTTATTCTTTACCCTCTGGTCCAGGCATAAAGAACATTGACTAATCCTACGCTTGTTTACTGAATCTGCGGCTAGGCTGGGAGGATATAGGCTCTCACATTGGAGCTCCCACGTTCCCCTTGCTTGAGGACTAACATCTACACTTCAGCACCCAAATGATAGGATTGAATTGGGGATTTTAGTCTGTCACTCTAAAATCTCCAATTCTACACCCGATAATGCCCGATAGTAATATTTCCCTATTTATTTGCACCCAACTTCCAAGGGCTTTGACCTCCCTGAATCTTGGATGTAATCTTCACTTTAGTTGTAAAACTCAACATATTTTAACAAATCAATTGGCTATATTGAAAGTAAATTAAGATCGAAGTGAAAAGATCATCACAACATCTTTAACATTTTCATGGCTCAACCAAATCAAATCATCATTTCACAAATCTCAAAACAAGGAGAAAGATAGAGAAAAATACTCAGAACTCATGGGGAAAACACAACAAAACTCGAAATTTATATATAAAAGTGAAGTCATACAAACTACAACAAGTAAATAACACTTATCTCTAATTTCTCCCCAATCAAACTCCTCAAAGTTCCTCTAAATTTCTTCCTTTTTTTACATCACATAGAATTTGTCTTCGAAGCGGCAAGGAGGAAGAAATATGTCACTTTCCCTCCACTCTTACAATCTCTCAAAGAATTCCTCACAATTAAACACTCTAGCAAACTCTCTACACACTAATGGAACCTCTCTAACCTCTAGGAGCACTAGAGCTTCTAGAACCTCCTTCATTTTCGACAAAAATCTTCTTTTAAAGTTGTAGATGAGTTTTCTCAAGAGTTATCTAAGCATCCCTCCAAAATTTGTCCTCATCCAATGCATTGTTGGACATAATCGTTGATCTCACCATCAGCGACCTCGAGGACGCCGTCGGCGGGCTTTCTAAATCATTAAATCTAAAGTCTTAGGAAATTCTTTTCGTCGGTGTCGTTAAGCTCACCATCGGCGCCCTAGTTTAAATCTTCACATTTTGGTCCTTTTCACTCCAAATTCTCTCCTTTTTGCATATTTTTGCTCCAATGACTCTAATTTATCATTCCTACGACAAAACATCAAAAATACTTTTCTTTAAAGCGTAATATCATAAAAAATAGTATAGAATATGTATGAAAATCTCAACATATTTTCTTTTGGTCAAGGATCAACAGAAAACAACATTTACAAGCTCATATGGAACATTTGCTTTTCGTAGAATGCCTGTTGGACTATGCAATGCACCTGCAACATTTTAAAGTTGGATGATGTCAATTTTTAGCAATTTTATTGAACATGGAATGGAAGTGTTTATGGATGATTTTTTTGTATTCAGAACTTTGTTTGAGTTATGTTTAAATAATTTAGAAAAAGTTTTGGAAGTATGTGAAAGAACCACCTAGCACTTAATTGGTTAAGTGGGAAAAATATTAATGTATGGTTGCAGGAGGTATTGTACTTGGGCATATAATTTTTGAAAATGACGTGGAATTAAATCTTGCAAAAATTCAAGTTATTGAAAAATTACCACCTCCTACTATTGCTACAGGGATAAGAAGCTTTCTAGGACATGCTAGCTTCTACAGACACTACATAAAAAAACTTTTCAAAAATAACTAAGCCATTATGCAAACTTTTAGAAAAATATATGAAATTTGATTTTAACAAGAAATGCATAAAAGTGTTTGAATTATTGAAAGAAAAATTAATCACTACACCTATAATAGTTCCACCTGATTGGGAAAAACCATTCAAAATAATGTGTGACACTAGTGATCATGCTATTGGGGTTGTTTTAGGACAAAGGCACAACAAAGTTTTTAAGGTAATATATTACGCTAGTAAAACTCTGAATGATGCTCAAATTAACTTCACAACTACTGAAAGAGAGTTATTAGCTATTGTTTTTGCCTTTGATAAATTTAGACCTTATTTAATTGGAACTAAATGTATAGTGTATACAGATCATTCTGCTATTAAATACTCGATGCAAAAGAAGGTTGTTAAACCAAGATTAATTAGATGGATGTTTTTTTGCAAGAGTTTGATTTTACCTTAGTTGATAGAAAGTGAAATGATAATCAAATTGATCATTTTTCTAGATTTGAAAGAGAAATATTAACTAATTTTGTAAATAAAATTTTAGAAAATTTTCCTGATGAACAATTATGTAGTATTGATGAAATGAATGTACCTTGGTATTCTAATATAGTAAATTTTATTATAAGTGATATCTTACCACCTGATATTAAAAATTCACAATTAAAGAAATTCATTTATGACATTTTTGGGATGACCCATATTTATATAAATAATGTAAAGATCTAATTATTAGAAGATTTGTGCCTTATGAGGAAACTCAACAGATAATTGAAAGATGTCATCATTCTGAATTTGGAGGACATTTTGAAACAAATAGAACTACATATAAGATTTTGCAAGCTGGACTTTATTGGCCTACTCTTTTTAGAGATGTTAATGAATTTATTAAAACATGTGATCGATGTCAACGAGTAGGAAATATCTCTAGGATAAATGAAATGCCCTAAATTACACATTAGAGGTTGAAATTTTTGATGTGTGGGGTTTATATTTTTTGGGACCATTTATGCCTTCATTTGTGCCGAGAGTAATTAATACTGATAGAGGATCTCATTATAGGAATAAGAGAATCAAAAAATTGATTAAGAAATATGATATTATGCATAGATTCTCTACTGCTTATCATCTTTAGACTAGCGGTCTAGTAGAGATATCAAATCGTGAAATTAAACAAATTTTAAAAAAAAGTTGCAAATCCTTATAAATTGGATTGGTCTGCTAGATTAGATATTGCATTATGGCCATACAAAACTGCTCATAAGACTCTTATAGGAATGTCCCCATATAGACTTATTTTTGGAAAAACATGCCACTTACCAGTAGAATTGGAGCATAAAGCACTTTGGGCTATTATGGAATTTAATTTTATTATAAAAGATGTAAAAGATTGTTGCAACTCAATGAACTTGAGGAGATTAGAAATAAAGCATATGATAATGTAAAAATTTATAAAGAGAAAATGAAAATATGGCATGATCAAAAGATTATTAAAAAGAAGTTTAAACCTGATAAGAATTTATATTATATAATACAAGTTTGAGATTATTTCCAGGAAAACTGAATTCCAGATGGTTAGGCCCATTTAAACTGATTAAAGTCTATCATTATAGAACTATTATAGAACTACATTATAGAACTATTGTTATTAAAGATCCTAACACTGTAAAGATATTTAAAGTTAATGGGCATCAATTGAAACATTATTATGAATGGTGTATACCACAATTTAAAGAGGCTTTAATGTTAAGTCAACCCAACTAATCAAATGGTACGTCGGGCTGACGACATTTAACCAATTGCTTCATGGGAGACAAACCATTTAAAAAATATATATCAATGTATTACTATTTTTTTATAATTATTTTATATATTAGGACATAACAATCTTACACAATTTTAGATAATATAAAAGAAGACAAATATTGGTATTGGAGGAAAATTTTGAATTGAATTGAACAAAAGAATGAAAAGTCACGATTTTGGACACTAAAGCCGTTGACACTAGAATGGGCGCCGACGATGCCCGCTAACTTGACCATAGTACTGACAGCGCTGATGGAACTGATAACAGTTTGACGGTTCAGGATGAATTTTGGCTGACTATGGCGGGATTTTGCTCTGTAATAAGTGCCAGGAGGTGTTTTTAAAGTCCTAAAAACTGCCTTAGACGAATAGAAACTCCCAATTTTCAAATTCCATGGCTTCCAATTCCAAAAATACTTCTAGGTATGGAGTTTTTAATAAAAGATATGTTATCAGTTTTGACGCGCAGAGATTTTACGACAAAGTTATTACGAAGAAGAGATTGATCGAAGAAATAGGCTTTGTCAATTGTAAATCATGGATTGATTAATCCAAGTTCTCCGATTGATAAAATCATTGTACAAAGACAATGTGAAGTTCTGTACTACACTACTGCTGTAGTTGTTGTACCACTGGTGAAGGAATTCTATGCCAACTTACATGGAATTACCCGAGGAGTAGTCTACATACAAGGTAAGGTTGTACCATTTACTCCAAAGTGAATTAATGAGTTGTATATGATAAAAAACGTTCTAATCTGTCATTATACAAATTTTATCCCAACAAAATATTTGATGCAAGATGTCTATAATTTTCTGACCAATGAAAGTGATATTTGAGAAATGCGAGATGAGGGATATGTTAGTTTCTTTGCTTCATCACTTAATCCAATATCGAAGCAGTGGCATTTCTTCATTTCTGCAAAATTACATGAAGATTAGTAGAGTCACAGAGTCACAAAAGAAAGTGCTATTTTAAATTATTGCATTCAAATGGAAAACCCCATTGATGTAGTATCTATCATTTTTAAATTTCTTATGGGTATTATTATGAATGATTATTATGAATGGGCTATTATGAATGGGCTAATTTATGGACTTGGGCACCCTTCCACAATTTTCCTACTTTGCAGTCAATCTCAAGTTCCATATGAAATTTAGGAAAATGTTTTATTACCTTGGTAGCCCATGGTTCCTATTGATGATAACTATTTTGGGAATGAAAATGAAGCACTAGATATTATCTTTGATCATTCATCACATGCTTCAACTCCATTAATGCCACCAACAGTTGGAAGTTCACTTGATCTGGAAGAGAAATTGAATAAAATTAAAAAAGAACTTTAGAGTATTACAAATGCAATAAGAGATCTTAAGTACCTTTTCAATCACCTAGATTAGAGTATTAAGAAGAATTTTGATCATAGTGGAATAATTGAAGCAGGATTGGTTCGAAAGTTTAAGGAAAAAAAATGGATCAAAGAAATTTTGACTGATCAATTCCTGTACTAAGCCTTCTACAATCTGTATGTTCATTATCAGTCTATGGGAGATATTAGAGGAGGAGAAAGAGGAGGAGAAAGCGATATTAGAGGAGGAGAAAGCACTAAAGATGAGGCAAATTGAAGAATTTAATCTCTTACTAGCTTAAAATATTTATGTATTTAATGTAATTGTGTGGATTTGATTTAGTTTGCTTTGCTTTAGAGTTATGAATTTTGATTGAGTGTATAGTTTTGTTTCAGCGTTTAGTTTCAGTGTTCTAGTGTTGTACTTGATTTTGATGCTAAATTATAATTTAGTGTGCTTTGAAGTTGTGAAAATGTGATAAGAAAAATGTATTTGTAAAAAATGTATTTTCATATATAAGTGTTAGTATATCGTTATTTGTGAAAATGATTGTTCATGAAAATGTTTGTTTGTGAATTATTGTTAGATAAAAACTTGTGTTTAAAAATACTAAAAGACTTTGGAGAAAATAGAAAAGAAATTGAAAATTGAAAAAATTGAAAAAGGGAATTTTTAGGCGTTCAGTGCCGACGGCGCTAGCATGGGCGCCGACAGCGCCCTTAACCTAAGAACAGCCTAAACCCCTTAAAATTTGCGATTGGCACAGTAAAATATCATTTTTACCCTTTGAGTCACCTTCAACCTCTAGTTTTTGCACCTAGGGCTCACATTTGATCGAATTTGGGGCGATTTCAAGGCAAAGGAACTTTGGATTTCATTTTCTCTAGGTAAGAGCTACAATTTAAACTAAAAATTTTAGATTTTCACTAAGGATTTATCTCACATTGTTGAGATCCAAAAATTTTGGAATTTTTTAAGAGATTTTGAGAAAATCCTTTGGTGAAAAACTCTTACTTAGTAAATTTAAGTTTAAAGCATTTTACAACGTGATTTTTGGAGTTATAAGAATTTATTCAAATTTTTATCAAATTTTCTTAGATTTACCATGACCTTGAGACGAGCAAAGGAAAAAAGAAAAGTAGATTATGATGAACAAAAATTTGTCAGCTTCAGGGCTAGTGCTCGATTTAATAGTCTACTTGAAAATAAAAATCTAATTTTGGATCGTGGTTTTAAAAATATGGGTGGAGAAGTCAAGCAATTGATCAATGCTCGACAGTAAAATTTTTTTTGTTATTTTACTGTCGAGGCTATTATTGGCATAGTGATGGAGTTCTACACCAATTTTACAGAGGCTTCTGATGATTTTGTTTTTTTCATGGAAAAATGGTGGAGTTTACTCCAAGTAAGATTAATGAATTTTATTAGTTAGAAGATGTCTACAGTTGCCAGTATAAATCATTTTTTGCTACAAATGAGGCCTTGGATGAGGCTATTTCTATTCTTACGGATGGAAGAGGAACCTGGATAGTGAAAAAAGGAGTTAAGGTAAACTTTCCTCTTTCTATGCTTAATGTAGTTTCTAAGGCTTGACACTACTTTGTTTCTGGAAGAATGATACTGACAAATCATCATAGTGAGGTGACCAAGGATAGAGCCATCCTGAACTACTGTATCCAGCAAGTGATGAGGGTAAATGTAGGCTCTATTATTTATATGAACACTAGATCTATTGGTTTGGGAGAGACCATTGGTGGATTAGCACACCCTGCCCTGATCTTCACACTTTGTGAATAGGTAGGATGTGATTTTAGACCTGGGGAAGAGAGGATTAAGCCTCTAAAACCTATTGGGCCTGATAACATAAAGATTTATGAATCTGATGTTGATTGGATGTCTCGAAGTAAGACCAGAGATATTCCTTCTTCTTTAGTTACATCGCTATCATGTGGGGAGATTTCATACAACACAAAACACCAATGTTCTTTGCTGTAGGGTCCATCTTTTTGTTCACCATAGGAGGGCTCACTGGAATAGTTCTAGCAAATTTTGGGCTAGACATTGTTCATAGAATGGAAAACATGGAGGCCATAAATGCTCACACTTATGATTTGATTCGACAAAAGTTTGAATATGATGTTGCTTATTATGTTGCGATGGTGAGATGCATGAAGGGTGATCACTCAGTTTAGTTTCCTACTCACCTTCTCTTTACTCCATATCAGCACCAGAATTTGAATGTGGAAGAAGAAGAAGATGATGATGATTGGTGATTTGAAGTTTGATCTTTCTTTTAGTTTATGTTTGATTGTACTTTGTTATTTTAGTATTTGTTTTTGTTATTGAGACTGTTTGTTGTTAGAGTGTGAGACTCTATTTTGTTGTGTTATGAACTGTAGAACTATGAAACTGTTTGTTATTTGAAATTCAGTTTAATTTTGTTGTTAGTTTTAGTATTTTGTCAAACGTATTGTAATTAACTCTGTCTTAGCAGATTTATTATATATTATGTGCAATTAAATGTTTTAAGTCTTGTAGCTTTTCATATTAGCACCTGCAATATTTCATAGTTAAGTTTCAAAAATCAGAACCTTCAACAAGTAAGTCTTTTCATTATGTATTTAATGTTTTCTTCCACCCTTTATTTTTTCAATTCTTTATGCTAAATATTTTAAAAATTTAAGTTTGGGGGGGGGGGAAGAAAAATTCCTTTTTAAAGAAAGAAATAAAAACTCCTTTTTTAAAGAAAGAAACATAATTTTATTTGTCCTCACTTAGCTATATTTTCAAAATTTTTAAATTTAACATGACATTTGGTATTAGAGATTAACTTTAGATAACTATATTTATGTTTCTAAATATATAGTAAACTTAAGTAAAAATTTTCAATTATGAAGGTTAATTTTAGAGAGTAAGATATTTGGTATAAGAGAATAAGACTATGTTTTTTCTATTTTAATTAAAGAAATTTGTATTTTTGAAGTATTAAAAATCTTAAAAATTCATGTAAGAAGAAAAGAATTACACTTTATGAAATCTTTAAGCTAATATAAATTTGTTAAGTGAATAAATGTGAAAAGTTTTTAACTTTAAGAAGAGGATAGTGGAGTTTAAAATTGTTAAAGGCTATCCAGATATAGTAATCCTCACATAAAAAAAGAGAGAGTTAAAAAAAGAAAAAGATAATATGGGGAGAAGCTTGAGGAGATGCCTAATTAAAAATTGACTTCACTTGAATCAACTTAAAGAAGAAGGCTTAACTACATTTTCTAAACTTATATTTGAGTATTTGTCGGCACTATTTTGGTTGAAGGAGTTGTCCATAAGAAGCTTTCAGTCACTGAAATCGAAATCTCGTAGCCCGCTTCGGAATAACATTTTAATTTACATATAGATTTAAGTTTAGAAAAATATGAAGAGAAATTGACCCCATATTTTCATAGTTTAAATGAAAGAGTGTACCTCAAACCTTGTATCGATCCCAAAGGATAAACACAAGACTTGAGGATGAGGCTCAATCAAATAAACTAAGAAATATATGACAGTCGTTTGGTCAGCGAAACCATTTTTATTTGCAGAAAAATTCCCTTATTTAATAGGAAGAATTAAATAGGGTTTATATTAAGCTGGGTTCGCACAAGCTTCATAAAAGGGCAAGCCTCTATAGTTAATTACATCTTAGATAACCTAAGTCAGCTAAGAAAACCCTTGATAAAAATCAAGAAATATTATCTTCAAGGAGTTCAAAAGGATAGGACTTTTCAACGAAATCGGATAAAGAGGTGTGAAATGGGATTGGCTCATATTTGGAGCATTTTGTTGTAGAGTCCAAATGAGGAAAAACTAGGGGATGTCACAGATCCGAAGGAGAACCTTGGGACTTTCTAGTCTATCCTACTATTTGGCTTCAATCTAGAGGAGAAATTATTTGAGTGTTTCATCTTGCCAATTTTATTTGTTGGGGCTTACATTTATGTGAAACAATCACACAAATAGCCTGGAAGATACAAAGGTTCAAGTCGTGAAGGACGACAACTTTAGAATCCTAAGACGAGTTAGGGCATATATTGTATAGCAGAGTTGTACAAAGGCCTAAAGATGAGGTAAGGATTTATGTTGCATAAGCAAACTACCTTGAAGTCCTATGGATTTGTTGTTTAATTGTAATGAAGGAAATTGTTTAGCTGGGAAAGACAGGTTTTGTTGTTGAAGATGGTCCCTACTAATTTGATTAAGGATGATTTTTGTTAAGCAAAACATATTAAGTTTAGTAGACCTTTAAGATATCCAAAAGATATGGAGAAAGAAATAGATCCATGATTCCCTCTCACTGCCTGGTGAAAAGTCTCGAGTTCTTTTTAAACTTATTATGTCGCTTTTTAACTCATCCTGTAAATACCTTTAATTCTCAATGAACATTGATGTTTCAATTGTTTCAATTATCATCACTAAGAGTAGGGTAATTATCACTTATAATTTAATTTGAGGATTATGTGGGTGAAGACCCTTAAAGGGGCAAGTTAATGTTGTCAAGACACTGCCAACTTTTTAATTTGGGCTTGTAGTGTTTTTAAAGATTTTTAATTTTTAATTATGTTCACTTTTCTAATCCACTTTTAACCAAATTTGATTTATTTTAGATCACTACTAAGCCCTTAAGATTCTGGTGGATATCTTAGTTATATTTTGAAAGAGAGTAAGTTTTAAGTGATGATGATTCATTTTTGAAAGTCATTTGAACATCAAATAGGGGTGTTAAATTAGTGAGTTATCAACACCCAAAATCATACCCCTAAGTCTAGTATCATTTAATTGACTAGACTTCCAATTTTAATAATTTAAGGAAATTACAAATTTATCCTTTAATTAATAAAAGTGAGATTGGTTTCTACCAATTAATCCCCTTATGTTTCAATCATCCAAGTATGTTAATTGGGATCAAAGGTTACCCATTTCCCTTTCTTGAATTAAGCCTAAATGTTAATTAAGGCTAAATTTCTAAAATTACACTTTTGCCCTAAGGCTCTAATACTTTGTAATTCATCAAATTTAATTCAAATGACTTTGAAATTTTTATCTCACCTCACTCATGGGTAAATTAAGACATCAGAGGAGAAAATGTAATTTTTCAAATTTTAATTTAATTTATATATTTATATATATGCAAGAAATAGGATTTTTTTAAAGAGAATTCCCTAACTTGACCAAGGTAAAGCCTAATCCCCTGAAATTTTTATTGGAGGTAGACTTAGACCAAAGAATCATTGGGACCAAATTTCATGATTTTTAGAGTTTTATTTTAATTATTAGAATTATTTCAAGTTCTAGAGTTTTTACTAATTATAAAATATTTTGAATATAAAAAATTAAGTATCACATTTTTATTAAATCTCGAGGTTAGAGAACCTAGAGGAGCAAATTTCATGTTTTTTTTATTTTTCTTTGAATTGTTAGAATTATTTTAGTGAAAATCCATTTATAGCCATTAAAATTTATTTTTAAGCTTTAAAATTCAGTATCTTTATTTAGAAAATCAGGAAAAATATCCTAATTGTTCTTAAGTGCTTAGGAAGCAACAATTTAGAACATTTCCATGAATTTTATTATTTTTGTGATTTTTATCATTTTTTTAATTATTTAAATATTAAGGAAAGGCTTAAAAATAAAATTTTTATTTTAATTACAAATTTATTTTTAGAAAATTCCTCTCATCAAAGAGAACTCCTAAAACCAATTTTTATAATGCTTTTAGTTATATTTTAATAGTTAAAAATCATTTCAGTGTTAAAAATGACATTTAACTTAGAAAATCTTTTTGAGTTAACAAATGAGCTCCAAATATTTTGAAATTTTTATTTTGAAATTTTTATGGTAATTTTTATGGTGAGTTCTCTGAACTTCAAATTATAGTGGAGATTAAAAACCAAGTCATTTAGATGTTTGTGTTTCCCAAAATTAATTTTCATTGATGAGATAAACACGCGATCAGACTACTTTCCATCATCGTCCTCAAATAGGCTAACCCATGACCATTAATACTAAAAATCTAAGATCTCACTCATTTCTCCACCAAATGACCTTGGGTTTGATCCTATGGACTCATCTGAGTGTGATAAATATATCCATAGGGTAAACATGCCATTAAACTACACCTAATCAAATGAAGAATAAAAATAGGCTCGGGAAGAGGGGAAGTTCAATACCTTTGCTATGAGAAGGGAAGCTTCAATCATAGGTGCTCGACATGTTTGTGGAGGTTCAAAAGGGCTAATGATTTAGCCTCTGGTCGTGGTGAAAGGTCTAGTCCCGAATTTGATCAAGGCCAGATTTGGGTGTTGGTCTTGAGCTATCTTAGAGGCTCTGTATGAGAGGGATTTAATTGGGCTTTATCTTAGTTCAGTGTGGTGATATGTGGGTGAGTTTAATTTGCATTTGGTGCACTGTTGAGGTGTGGTGGAGAATGTCCTATCTTCGATCAGGATTTGATCTCCAAAATTGAACTCCGGCAAGGGGAATTAGGGCAATCGAGTGGTTGGATTGCACTATAGAGGTCTCAAGGAAGCTCAGGGAGTAATTTCATAGGCTATCCTTACGAAATTTTTAGCACACCTTTTTGGCCATGGAGGTGGAGCTTTTATAAAAATGGCTTAGGGTGGCTCTGTGGGCCAAAGTACGGGTGCAAGGTGTTGCCTATGTGGGGGGTAAAGAGGCTCTAAACTTCAAATGAGATGAGGTGGCCTCTAGGTTTGAAAATGGGTTTAGATTTCTTAAGGTTGTCTCACGATTTTTGCTCCTCCAATGACTAGGCAGGTCAGCAAGGTTAGGGGAGATGGCCATGAGGTCAGGTGAGCCAAGGGAATCTATCACAACAATTTATTTTGGCAGGTGTTTAGTTTTGGCAAAAATCCCTTATGCCTAAGCAATTTTAGAAATATATCCCTTGATTTGGGGATCCTTTGGTCCATGGCTAATTCGAGTGGTTCCATGGGGTTTAACCTAGTCAATAAGGTCCAAAATTTGGCTGTGGTAGCTTTGGCTAGATTGGGTCAACTTTTGGTGAAGGGGTCCACGTAGGTCAATTTGGCTTAAAGTAGGTTTGGGTTAGTCTAGCCATTAATTTAAGCCCAATTAATTGATCAAAATTGTGTAGATGATTATAATTGTAGATGATTAATCAAAATTGTGTAGATGATTATAATGAACATTTTTGGTGAAGTATTGAAGTAATTTTGAGTTCAATTGGTAGCTCAATTTGAAGAGTTTTGAGATTTTGGTCAATTTGGTCATTTTGGACTAGACTTGGGCTTAGATTAAGCTAGGATTGGAATTTGGCTCAATTAAATGGTCCAAATGATCAAATAAGATGTTATGAATATTTTTCATGAAGGAATGGAGTGTAAATTTTGGCGCTAAGGCAATCGATTTGGTGGAATATTGAGACATGGCCAATTTAGAACAAAATTGGGGATTTTTTGATTTGGATTGAAATTAAATGAAATTGAGGCTTCAAAAAGGCAATTAAAGGTCAAGTTTGATGTGTATGAGTGTTATGAAGAGTTTAGGATTCAAATTAAGACCAATGTGGTAGGCCATGGGGTTCAATTTGGTGGAACCAAGTCATAGGAGCAAAATTGGGGGTTTGACTTAGATCAAACTTGGGCTCAAATCATGGGCCAATTGAGCTTGGATTTGGTTTATATTTTTCATATTGAAGGTGAATTTGAGTTTATAATTGAAATTGGGGGAAATTAAATTGATGGACATTTCAAGTGAATTTAGGGAAATTGGGCCTTTAAAGGAAATTTGGGGGTTTTGGTCAAAATGGTCAAATTGGTTAAATTGGGTCATGTGATAGTTGAGAAAAATGAAATTGGGAATATTTAGAAGGCTTTGGGAAATTTTGGGATTTTTTGGAATTTTTGGAATTTTGGGCTAAGGAGGGGCATTTTGGTAATTTGGCAATTTTTTGGTGATTTTGGGTAATTTGGATGTTTTCAAAAGTTTTGAAATGATTTTTGAACAAATTTGGTTATTTTAGGTAAATATGGGAATTTGGGCCAAATTTAGGTTTTCAAGGGTACTTTAGGTAATTTAGGGGAGTTTAGTGGAAAGAGGCCAAGTTGAGTATTTCTGGTAGAATTGGGCTGTAAGGAAATATAATTTGTTGGATGCAAAATTGGAGATCTTAAGGTAACAGATTAAAATCCCCAATTTGGTCTAGTTAATTGAAAACTGATGCGTGATTGTTGCCTCGGGTGAGGGAGTAGTGGGAGCTCTGGAGTGGCAACCAGTATCCTCCCATCCTAACCACAGATTTAGGTACCAAACTCTGGATTAGTTAATGTTCTTTATGCACTCAAAAGAGGGTAAAGATTAGGACTACTCTTATTTGAAACAAAATAGGTTTTATATTTATTCAAATGATTTGAATTTCTTCACAATCCATATACTCATTGTAAAGAGGAAAGATGTTTTCCTAAATTTGAGCTCTTCGTCACAAAAATTTGTTTAGTCTTAGTAAATTTAACTTTGAAGTTTACAAATTAGTTTAGTAAACTTAATTCTTTTTAGTTAAATTTTTGTTATCATTCATTAAACCCATTTAAATTATCTCTCTTACTTTAATTTTTATAGTTTTAATATTATGATTTATATTATTATCATAAGAATTTCTATCTTCCAAACTAAGACTTTATAGTAGTAGACTAGAATTAGCCTAAAGGATTTTTTACTGCGCTTCTCAGTGGGATCGATACTTGGTTTTTAAATAAAGTTTTATATTACTTGAAGCGATACGTGCACTTGCGTAGAACCAATAGTCTGTGAACTATTTTATATATTTTATAACATTTTGAATAAAGTTTTAACTGCTAAATATAAATTGTGTCAAGTTTTGGCCATATTTTTTAAAGCTAAATTACTGCGTAATTTCAGGATGGGTCAAGTTTTTGGCACTGTTACTGGAGATTTAAATTGACATAAAACACATAGAAAAATAATACATGATACACCAAAAATATATATACTCATAGACTCATATTTTATACTCATTTTGGTGATATTGCACTTTAATGAAAGTTATTTTTTATGTTTTATTGCAGGTTGTTGATTTTTAGGACTTAGAGAAAAAGGATGAAAGTTGAAGTCAAAATAGAGAATTTAAAAAATTGTTGAGCGCTGATGGCAACAGACTAGGTGTCGATGGCGTAGTTTGACAGAGAAGACAGATTTTAATTACAGACTACGAGTGTTGACGGTGCCAGAATAGGTGTCGACGATGCCAGTGTCGGTGCATGCCCTGTTTCTAGAAGATTTGATGAATTTGTACACTTTTTTAAGAGGTTTTGGATGCACATATTGGAGAACCGACCCTAAGCTCTATTTAGAGCCAAAATTGATTAGAAAAGAAGCCCTCCTTTGTCTTCATTCGCCTTTATTTGCCATCCATTGCCTCCTTTCACTCACTTCTTGCCACTTTACATCATTCCATGCCATTAGTGAGTTATTTTCTAGATAGTTTTGAGTTTGTGTGGCGAGTTTAAGTGTGAATTACTCTCTAAAAAGTGTTGGAGAGAAAGAGAAGTGAGAGATTTCTTCTTCCTATATTTCTTAAGAGAGGCTATAAGAGAATTGCTTTGAGAAAGAGTTTTAGATAGGTGTTGTTTTTTTATTATTTTTGTATAAACTTTCTTTTATATAAGAACGTTGTGTTTTGTTATAAACTTTCTCATGAAATTTGAGTAGTTTATAAACTTTTATATTTCTTAAGAGAGGCCATTGGTCAAGTTTTTGGTGTCTTTGTCGGGGATGGTAACTGTAAATAAAATAGATTTGGTAATTTAGAAATTTATAGATAAAAATATACAAAATACAAAATAGCAAAAAATTTTAAAAATAAAAAATCCAAAAAAATATTTATAGAACTTTATATTTTAGAGTATTTTTTAAAAAAATTTTCTTTGCTTATTATATTTGTTTATGCAAAATATTGGATATGAAGGTTTGGTATCTTACGATTCAGAATTAGAACGTATTATTAGAAAAATTCAAAAACAACAATAGGAAATTAAAATTTTGAACAAAATGGCGAATAACTTAGATAATCAAATAAATGAAAATGTACGAAGACCTTTAAAAGATTATGCTAATCTAACAACAGATGAACCTCACTTAACTATTTAAAATCCTGATTTTGCTGCTAATTCATTTGAACTTAAACCTACTATCATGAAATGACACAAAATAATCAGTTTGGAGGAACACCTACTGAAGATCCTAACTTACATCTTTCTAGTTTCCAGTTTTCTTGAAATTTGTGCTACT
>NW_018165080.1:156070-174772 GCF_001263595.1 Phalaenopsis equestris
GATGTTGTTAGATTTTCCTTTTCCATTAAGGGATAAAGCCAAATCTTGGTTAAATTTATTAGCACCTAGATCAATCAGAACTTGGGGAGAACTATCACAAAAATTCTTTGCTAAATATTTTCTACCCTTAAAAACCGCTAAGCTTAGAAACAATATTACATCTTTTTGTCAGTTTGAAGGGGAATCGATATATGAAGCCTGGGAAAGATTTAAGGATCTTCTTAGAAAATGTCCACAACATGCTTTACCAGATTTGTTAATTATTCAAAATTTTTACAATGGATTAGTAGGATCACCTAGATCTATCATAGATGCTGCTGTAGGTGGATCTTTAATGTCAAAACCTTTTGATGAAGCGTACTCTTTAATTGAAGAAATGACTAACAATTTTCAAAGGCACTCTAAATAGGTAAATCCTAAGAGAGTAGCTAGTATTCATGACTCTGATGTAATGTTTATTTTAGCATCTCAAATTGCTGCAATATCAAAAAAGATTGATCAAATTGGAGTGAACTATTCTCAAATACCACCAGTATTAGAGGAAAATTCACTATGACAGATAATTGATACTCAATCATCTTATGAAACTTTTAATGCTATTAATAATTGAAATAACAATCCCTATTCTAACTATTACAAGCCTGGATAGAAAAATCATCCTAATGTTAGTTGGAATAATTATAACAATACAGTATACCCCTCAGGAAATTTAAACAACCAAGGAAATCCTAATTATCGACCTTATTATCCTCCTGAATTTAACTCTAACCCACAAGTTAAGGAAAAGAATTTGATGATGGAAGAAGTAATGTTGAATATGAGAAATCAAATATAAAATCAAGGGGCTGCTATTGTAAATATTGAAAATCAATTAAGACATAGTGCTACTGCACTTAGTAACAGACCTTCAGAAAATCTTCCAAGTACTGTTGAAGTTAATCCCAAAGATCAAAATAAGGAGCAAATTAAAGCTATTCAATTATGAAGTGAAAAAGAAGTTGAAACAAGAATCCAAAGAGGAACTGAGGTTGATGAGTAGAAGAAAAAGAGATGGAAAGTGACCATAATGAAAATGAACAAACAAAAGTTCCCCTAAAAAAACCATTGCCTCTGTTTTCTTAGCAACTGAAGCATAATAATAAAGACAAACAAATTACAACACTTTTGGAAATCCTTAAAAAATTAACGACTTAAAAAATGGAAATCCTTAAAAAATTAACGATAAACATTCCTTTCATTGATGCTTTGGAACAAATGCCAAGTTATGTGAAATTTATGAAAGATATACGAAATAAGAAAATGAAGTTTGTAGATCATGAGACCTAGGGGTGTAAACGAACCGAACACGAACGAACAAAGCTTGTGTTCGTGTTCAGTTCGTTTAAAATTTAGTTTGTTTGAAATAAGCTCGTGTTCGTTTCTTAACGAACGAGCCGAACACGAACCGAACACGAGCTGTTCGCGAACGACAAGCCAGTTTGACATCCCTAATATTAATATATAAAAATAATATTATATATTAATTAAAATATAATAAATTTTTTATATATAATTATTTTATATTATTTTATATTTCAAACAACAACGATTCAAACACGAACGAACACATCATTGTTCGTGTTTGGTTCGTTTAACTAAGCGAACGAAAAAAATTTGTTCGCGTTTGTCTCGTTTACTCATCGAACGAATCGAACACGAACTCATTGACGAACCAAACACGAACTGTTCGCGAACAACGAGCTTTTTTGACAGCCCTAATGAGACCGTTGCACTTACTGAAGAGTGTAGCTCTATTATTCAAAAAAAGCTTCCTGAAAATTAAAAAATCCTGGTAGTTTTACTATACCTTGTGGAATTGGTGAAAAGTTTTATTGAAAATGCTTTATGTGATTTAGGAGCGAGTATCAATCTTATGCCCTTACCGATCTTAGAGATTTTCCCTCCACCTGTACTTCTTCAGTTAGTTGATCGATCAATAACCTATCCTATAGGAGTTACAGAAGATGTATTAGCAAAAGTGGATAAATTTATTTTTCCTGTAGATTTTACAGTATTAGATATAAAAGAAGATAAAGAGATTCCTATGATTTTGGGGAGATCATTTCATGTAATAGGAAAGCTGTAATAGATGTCCAAAAAGGAGAATTAATCATGAGAGTTAATGATCAAGAAGTAACATTTAATATTGCAAAAGCTTTGAAATATCCTGCAATAGAAAAAGACAATGAATATTTTAGGATGGAAGTTAATGATTATCGAAGAAAAAGCAATTTAAGAAAAAGTTTGAAGAAAAATTAAGGCAAGAAGAATTTAGTGAGAATAAGAATGAAACAAAAGAAGAAAATATAGATTATATTCAGGAAAAAATTGAAACTTTAAATTTATTGGAAAATGATAATAAAAATAAGAAATGCTGATAAGAATCTAGTTCCGTCAATTATAAAATCACCTGAACTTGAGTTGAAAATATTGTCTAATCAATTAAAATATGTGTTTTTAGGAGATTCATTTACATTATCTGTTATTATATCTTATGAGTTAACTAAAATTCAAGAATAAAAATTAATAGAAATGTTAAAAAGATATAAAATGGCTTTTGGATGGACTTTAGCAGATATTAAATGAATTAGTCCTTCAATTTGTATGCACATAATTTTATTAGATTAACAATACGAACGTAAAGCTAATTTTAAAATAGTTAGATGCGGGAATTATATATCTTATTTCAGAAAGTGTTTGGGTAAGTCCAATTCACTGTGTTCCAAAGAAAGGAGTGACCATTGAAATAAATGAGAAAAAAGAATTAATTATAATAAGACAAGTTACTAGTTGGCAAATTTGTATAAACTATAGAAAATTAAACCTGGCCACCAGAAAAGATCACATTCCTTTACCCTTTCTAGACCAAATGTTGGATAGATTGGGTAGAAACAAATATTACTGCTTTTTAGATGGATATACCGGTTATCATCAAATTCTAATTGCTCCCGAGGATCAAGATAAAACAACATTTACAAACCCTTATGAAACATTTGCTTTTCGTAGAATTTCTTTTGGACTATGCAATGCACCTGCAACATTTCAAAGATGTATGATGTAAAAATTTAGTAATTTGATTGAACATTGAATGAAAGTATTTATGGATGATTTCTCTATGTTCGGGACATCATTTGAAACGATCTTTCAAATATTGCATCATAATATCAATTTAAGTGTCCCAATGAGCGAATTTTAACAAGTATATGATCATTCAATTATAAATGTTAAATGATCTTTCAAGTATTGCTTCCTTATAATCAATAAAAGTGTTCCAATGAGAGAGTTTTAACAAGTTTATGATCATTCAATTTAGAGATTATAAAGCCATTTTAACCTTGTATAAATAACCTAATCACATGAAATAAAAGCCATATGATGAAGTATTATTGGTCTATGGCCATAATATTTAAATATTTCACTCCAAAAAAAAATTAATCTCATTTTTTAATGCAGAAGGGATTGAGACTTGAATTTCAAAAAGGCTTGAAGATTTAGAGGACATTAAATCAATATTTGATGGCTACTACCATCAACCATTATCATTTTTTTATTGCACTCGTTAGCCTTTGCTAAACTGTTATTTTCTAACCCAAGGTTGTGAAATTCAAATTTAAATTAGAAGAATGAGTGGTTCAATATTCAAATATATAACAAGGGTTGAATGGGGGTTGATGTAATTGATATTAAAATTATTTTAATATGATTTAAATAATGTAATAATATAAATAACTGATAAATATATGATAAAAAAATAGAACTTAAACACAAGTAACATTTTTAATAATTATATAGAACACTTGACATTACACAATTGTACACACACACATATTTATTTATAGTTTAAAAATAAATATAATATTGATATATAAATAAAAAGTAATTTATAGTAAGATTAAAATATATATTAACAGTGTAATTTGTAATACTTAACAGGAATAAAATGTTTATAGAATAAAAAATTTAAAAAGTAAATTTTATTAAAATTTCTATATTATGCAACTCATTTAATGTTTTCATATAGCAATTCTCACAACCTATTTTTTTTTTATATAACCTAATTCGTATTTCAGTGTTGGCAGTTTCTTAGTCCCTCATAATAATGATATTTTGCATGCAAAATTAAATATTTGAGAGCTATCAATGTAATAAAATTAGGTGTTAACTATGTTAATATATAAGAATGGCTTGTTATATATTTATCCACCCCTAATCGCGAGCATATTTTTTGTCCGGACTCCTGACATAGCTCTAAGTGTCGCACAGATTATTTCTGAATTATTTTCAGATAGGTTATTTTCAAGAATTATGAAATAACTAAAAAATAATTTATAAATAAAGACCACGACGTGAAAATAATTTAGGAATCCGATAAGTTGCGTTTGATGCAGCAGCTACAGAAAAATAAAAAAAAAAGAAGCAAAAAAGCATCCGCCTTCTCTACTCGAACTCCGCTGGCGTTAGATAATATGTTCTTTGTTTCCGACATATTGTCCCGGAATTTAGCTTCCGCGTTGCAGATTAAGGGGCCTGAAAATGGACGGCATCTCCCGGCCGGGGTGTACGAAATCCTAGATATATAACGGGAAGAAAGCAAGACGAACTCCGTTCCGGGTGAGAGAGAGAGAGAGAGAGGAATGACCTCTTTGGTATTTTCGGCCTCCTCCTCTAGCTTGATCTCTTTTCCTTCTCCCGCGCAGAGCCATCCTTTGCGATGCCGCGTTTCCTTGGCATCTTTCTCAACCGCGGTCAGTCTTCCATCCTCCTCTTTTCTCATGCTTTTTCAGATTTATTTAATTATTTATTTTTTTGGAAATTTCCTTGTCATCTTTCTCAGCCGTGGTTGGCCGTCCGGACTTAATATTTTTTCTTGTGATGCAGAGATGCCAAATGGTGGAGCCGCTGAGGTATGCGAACGGTACCCCGCCGCGCATTCCAATTATTAACGATCAGTCGCTGCCTAGTTTCTTAACAGCGCCGCGTGTTCTAGACGGGGGAAGTAAGAACGACACGAGGCTTCGAATCTTTTCAGGGACTGCTAATCCTGCGCTTTCGCAGGTAAGTTAGATTTCCCATCTGTGGAATGTAGCACTTTATATGACTGAATGTACGGTTTGTGTTTTTTTTTTTTTTGGTCTCTCTGAATGGTTGGGATAATGTTAACGACGATGACGATTAAATTATGATTTTATAACTGTGAAGCTTTATGTTTTAGCCTTCGATTGATCATTCTATCATTCTTTTTCTTCTTTTGATTGAGCCCCCATGTCCATGGCGCCCGCAGCTTTTAATTTTTTTATGTTTTTCATTGTTCAATTGAAACGAACCATTGCCCATTTTCTCAAAATGAAATGCTTCTTAAGCCTTATGAGTGATATGATTATTAGTTTGAGCGCTTGGCCTTTTCTGCTGACACTGATAGTATTCTGCAGTACTGTCTGTGTTTCCTTTTCATCTGCCAATTTCTTAGTTTCAGTCAGCATCTTGCGAGCTTTAGTTTCTGTTGTTTATTTATTTATTGTTGGTTTATTGTTTCTCTATCTTTTTCTTTGATAGGTATGGAACTCGCCCTCGTAGTATATAAAATACTGAACGATTCTTATATGATACCGATTCATCTTCCTTCATTGGAGAACATTTATAGGGTTCTTTTGGTATTGTGGTGTAGGTGTGCTTTGTGATGCTTGTGAATTATGTCGGGGGCCCAATTTGAACGTAATATATTAGCTGATGGACACCTATTAACCGAAAAGCATAATCTAATGAGTAAGGGAAACCTCTAGTATTTTTAAGAACTAAATTATTTCACATTAAATCTGGGATTATTCTTAACTTTCATGTGCATCATTATAACAATAATCCCAAACAATCTTCCCTTTATGGATCACCCGTGAGGGTTGGGGCTTTATTTGATGGTATAAACCATCTTCTAATCCTTACCTCTTTGTTTTATGGCTTAGAATCATGATGTTTGTGAATAATACCTTACTAAAGAGTTGAAATATAGAGGGATTGGTTGGGCACATGGTGTAATTTGTGTCAGATTTTAGCATTGCAGTAATTAATAATATATATATATATACATATATATATATATATATATATATATATATTTCTATTATATGGTATATATATATATATATATATATATAACTAATACGCTTTAGAGCTTAATTTAAAACATTGTTAGAAATTTCTATGTTTATTGGCATCTTGAATAACAAATCCTGCTTTTCTTATTATTGTAGCTTAAAAAAAAAAAAAAAAAAAAATCCTATCTTACAATCCTCTTTCCTGAGATTCCTCCACATTTGTCATTATTGCTCCCTAAACAAAATCTTTTTAGTATCATAAAGTGTCATGAACCAATATCCCACACATTCATGTGCAGTTTCATTTATGTTTCCTCTCCGGATTCTTTCTTTAGACCGATATAAGTTACACACTATGCAGAACATTTGTATCTTTTTTGAACCATCAAGAGTTGTAAGTCGAGCCTAATGTTCTAGTAGTGAATGGACACCTATCAACCCTTAAGCTTAGGCTGATTGGCATAAGCCATCATTTTTAGAAACTCGACTATTATTTCACTCCTAATGTTGGACTACTCTGGACCCTTGTGCACATCTCAATGAAAATTTATGTTATTTTACCAAAGATGGATACTTTGCCCCAATTATGGTTGCCAAATTCATAACATCTTAAGAGGGAATACAAGTGTAGGGTTGAGGTTTTAGTTTTATGCTCTTTTCAAAAAGAATGCAATGCAAAAATAATATGAAACCGACACCTAAGAGTAACAATTAAACTTTATGTATACTTTTAAGCTTGAATTATATTAATTTTTTTATAAATGATTAAAATTTTTCATGTATTTGTTATTCATCTTAATGGATACGCTTGATGTATTCAATATTCTATTTTCTCTTCTCTTTTTATTGCGGAATGAATTAGTCTTCTCCTGGTATAAGTTTTTTACTTTTTATTTTTTAGTACAAGAGTGAGAGATATTATCGGAATCACACGACATAGTAGCGAATTATGGGTCGAGATATCCTATACCAACTCTGTTGAAGGCTACATCCAAGAAACAACCAGTAGAACAACCAAACTTGTTAAGAGAATACAACCTATTTTCTTAAAGGAATCATCATAGTCATCCTTTCAGTTAAAAATACAGAAAACATAAAAATATTAAATCAAGTGAGGTAAGACCAAAATTCCAATTGTCAATTTGCATTAGAATAAATCTCTCAATAGCAATGTACCTGTGAACTTTTAGAACAATGTTCTCTTTGTTGTTGATTTTCTGGCTACGTCAGACTATTTACTTGTGCTTACCTTTTATTTTCCAATAACTTGGAACCTGACCAAATTGCCAAACTTTTGTTAGCTGCAACCCTAGTATTTTTCATTTCTGTTGTTCTGCTCCAATAAGATGTTTCTTTTTTATAGCTCATTGTGATATTTTCAACGCGGCATGGCTAAGGCATTTTTTTTTTCTGTTTCAATTAGCAGGAAATTGCAAATTACTTGGGGTTAGGACTTGGAAAAATAAAGATCAAGAGGTTTGCTGATGGAGAGATTTATGTTCAGTTACAGGAGAGTGTAAGAGGTTGTGATGTGTTTCTAGTGCAGCCAACATGCCCCCCAGCAAATGAGAATCTTATGGAACTTTTGATTATGATTGATGCATGCCGTAGAGCGTCTGCAAAGAATATCACTGCGGTTATACCATATTTTGGTTATGCTAGAGCAGATAGAAAGGTTTCACTCTTAGAAACTTTTTGAAACAATTTATTAACCTTCAAGTAATGTTTCAATTTTTTATTTTATTAGTGCAATATTTAAATTAAGAGGAGATTTTAAAGTTGCTCTGTTTTCTTTCTTGCCTTACAATACATTTTTAGTTAGAATTTATAATGCTGGAGGCCATCCTTGTTGTTTTTTGCTTTTGCTTTAATTCTATCTCCATCAGCGGAAACCCACTTGAATGTGGGAACATTCTCTTCTAGCATTACTATACATGTTCGTGCCTGTAACTTGCTTCTACAGCACTCATGCCAAATAACAGTTTTTTTTTATTGATTTATACATGTGTTGACACTGTTCGCTGTTCGTAGGAAGTGGATCTATTGGGGAGGTGTTATGAAATAGCAAGGGAATGAGGATTTGTTAGGTCTGGAAATAGTGGAAATAACCGTGAAACGACGGCTTCTACACGACACGATTGTCAAGGGAGATCCACTACATGTTCATGAATAACTTACAAACACGCCATTTGCAAAAAGAAGATGATAAAATTTTCACTCCTTAGGGCAGTAATCTGAGAGTACAATATCGAAATACAAAAAATTAAAGCAAACTTCTGCAAAACCAAAAAATAAGTACTTTTTAAATAATTCCCAAGCAAAAAATAACCCTACTTCTACTTCAAATAGTATTTAAATTGGGCTCACATGATCTGGTGGCAGTGAATTGGCGGGAAAGCTCTGCTACAACTTTCATGGGATGAAAGCTTGGCCTCCCGCGTCAGGTGTCATCGAACTTTTGTTATTTGTTGCCTTCTTCAATACATCTTTTTACTGTGAATAATGCTTCCTGCTGCCATTTCCTGCATTAGAACTGCTTCGACATAATTGGTTATGATTTTAATTTTTCTTTTTTAATTTTGTCCATTACTATTTGTTTCAATGCTGTGTATTTTGTTTTGTCAGACTCAAGGGCGTGAGTCCATCGCCGCAAAACTAGTCGCAAATTTGATAACTGAAGCTGGTGCAAACCGTGTACTCGCATGTGATCTTCATTCTGGACAGTCAATGGGATACTTTGATATCCCAGTCGATCATGTTTACGGCCAAGTAATATACCTCAACTATATGAATTCATTGATATGTTCAATTATGAGTCTAGATATAACATTCTAGAACTCATATTGTGGGATGAACTTGACTGATCTTGTTTCTTTTATTTTCCTTTGGATATAAATCAGCCTGTAATCCTTGATTATCTGGCGAGCAAGACATTTTGCTCGAATGATCTAGTCGTGGTCTCTCCTGATGTTGGTGGTGTTGCGAGGGCTCGGGCTTTTGCAAAAAAGCTGTCGGATGCACCTTTAGCCATTGTTGATAAAAGACGACATGGTCACAATGTTGCAGAGGTATTATTCCTTCTCTCCATTTGAGAAGATTTTTTTTTAAAGGAAGATTCTTACCACTTAATTCTTATGAATTTACATATCCAACAACTAAAGTTTAATTTTACATATATGCCACCTTACCTATGCATCAAATGGCGCTTTTTACTTTTTAAATGTTAAAGTAGTGATATTTCTTTAGTGATATGAAAGATTTGGATGGTATAAATGTAAAAATTAATGTTTAGGTGTTTAATATGTAAATAGATAAGAATTGGGTGGTAAATATGTAAATGCTCCTTTTTTTTTTGTAAGTTTGTTTGCACTAGCTATTTATCTGTTATGCTTGAAATTTTGTCATGCTCATCTTACTTCTAGAGACACCATATAGATGGAATCTATTGAGCCATTAAAGCTTAACTTGTTTACTTTATTCCTGTCCTCTGTTGAAGTAAAGGCTTATCTGAATGTATTTTCCCTATTAAACTAATGAATGCAAATTATGGCATGCATGTTTCTTTTATAATATAGCTGGCATTAGGGGTGTAAATGAGCCGAGCACGAGTAAGCCTAGGCTCATCTCGTGTTCGATTCGTTAAAAAATACCACCGTTCGTGTTCATCTCGTTTATATTTCGAACACAAAAATTTATTCGTATTCGACTCTTTTGCTTAACGATTCGAACACAAGCTGTTCGCAAACAAATACCATTTTGACAATCCTAGTCATGCATGTAGTCGTTAGGGGTGTAAACGAGCCAAGCTTGAGCGAGTCCAGACTTGGCTTGTTAAAAAATATCACTGTTTGTGTTTGACTCGTTTATATATCGAGCACAAAAAATTTGTTTGTGTTTGGCTAGCACGAACTATTCACGAATAATGAGCTACATTGAAAACCTTAATCACACAGCCATATGATGTTAAGAATAGGTCGAGATTTAAATTTTGTTATTTATATTAAAATATTCATTTAAATAAAATTTAATATATTTTTATTCTATTTTAATTATCAATTTTAGTTGATTATAAATTTTTGTAGGATTGTAGTTAATTAAATTATTTAAAAATAATATTTATTATATATATTTAATTATTTTGAGCTAAAAGGAGCTGAGCACAAAGGAACAAAACTTTATTCGTGTTCGACTAGTTTATATATCAAGCGTAAAATAAATTTGTTTGTGTTTGACTCGTTTGTTTAACAGATGAATCGAATAAAAGCTTCTAAACGAGCCACACGAGCAGTTTTGACAGCCCTAGTCGGCATATTGCTGTCGGCCGCTTTATCTCGAGGGAAATCATTTAAATCTGATTTAATGTATATATGTGATTATAATTTGGGAAATAATATTTTAATTTTTGAAAACGTGAGACCCGAGCGGGTCTCCATATTTGATAGTTTAGATGACTGAGCACGATAGAACAAGTAATACACTATCCCGAAGGATATGCATACAACTTATAAGCAGACTTAATCACTTAAATTAAAAGAACTATGACGTCCGTTTGGTCAATAAAACATTTTATAAGCCGACAAGTTCCCCTATCTAACATGAACAATTAAATAGAGTTTATTTTAAGCTAGCTGGGTTCTTCTGGGTTCTTAAGTTCCCTATAGAGGCAAACCCATATAGTTAATTACATCTTAAATGATCGAAATCACTTAAGAAGGCTCTCGATTAAGATCAGTGGTTCTGCCCTCAAGATTGTAAAATTTAGGTTTCCAAGGATAAATATGACGAAATCAAAGGGAGAAAGGCTCAAAATATGAACAATTATTTTAAAGAGTTAATAGAGTGGAAGGTAGGGGATGTCACAGATACAGGGAGAACCCCGGTGACTTCCCAACTATGATGCGATTGGACCTTTGCTTTATGGAGGCATCCTACACCTCGTCGTCATGGTCTCGATCGTCGCCCCCCGTCCGCTTGCTTCCAAGCTCTGCTTCTCGGGAAGATTACTCTAAGCTCCTAGCAGATCGATTATAGGCTCAGGGTTGTGTATAAAAATGTACAGTTGTTGGGTCAGTGGCTCACTACAGGGTACTTCCCAAACCAGGTGTCCTATTGACCTATAACCTAAAAGTCCCCTACAAGCCTGTAGAAACAACATGAGCTATAAAAGTGAACGTGTGATGTGGCACAATAAACAGTAAGCAGTAGTATTGCAGACATGAATTATGTGTATAGCAGGAAAGCGTACAGTAGCAAAAGGAAACGCTGTAAATGTAAAACAAACCTTCATACCTGACGGGACAGCGGCTCCTGAATGGACTCGAGAAAAAGGCGAAAATTGACCCAAAGTAACTCGAAGAAAAACGTCGAAAAAACGAGGAAAATTCGGAGAAAATTACTTGTGCTTTACAAAGATTTCGATGAAATCGTAGAAAAATACATAAAAATCCTATTTCGATAAAACCTTAGGAAAACACATAAAAATCCGATTTCGATAAAACTGTAAGAAAACACCCAAAAAATCTGAAGAAAAAAAGAAAACCGTAAGCATTCGGGTCGGGCTATGCTCAAAATTAGGTATTCTTGAGGGTCTAGGAAGACAACTATCGGTCACCCGTACGTATAGAGCCTGACATTTACCTAGAAATGTGACTTACTATACCAACTTAGGAGAGTACTCCTTAGCCCAATATCGGTGATTGACAAGTGGACAATCGAATTATATTATTTAAAATTTATATTTTAGCATGCATATATGCCTCATGCATACAAGAAAAGTAATGTCAATTTTGGTAGTCAAAATACTTTAGAAAACAATGTATCTGTTCTTATCGTATATGTTCTTATCATTTTCTTTTTTCTTTGAAAAATATGATTGTCCACAAGTCGATCGAACCGTCGGGCCGGGACCACCAACAACCTAAGAAGGCAAGAGTGTCCCGCTAGCCTGGTGTCAGTGAATAATATTGTCATCCTACACTTCACCGGGTCCCTGGATTGGGTCCCAATGTCGTAGGATGAAATATTATTCCGCTCTACCACCGAATGTTTTTATCATCAAGGCCTAATACCCCACAATGACCGTCCAACTTACGACCTTGCTTGATGGTTTTATATATAGCCAAGGCTATGTACGCACACTTATGTATCAGACATAAATCAGACATAAGCATTTAAAACTGTATCAGACATAAGCATTTAAAACTCAAACCAAGAAGCAAGGAAAGTGAATCGAAAAACAAGAAATGAAAAAAAAAAGAGAAGGCTAAACCTCCTCTAAAATCAATTTAGGAAAGGAAAGCCAAAGCGGTAGGAGGGTTAGCCTAAAACATCCACCTGATGGGACTTCACGAATGATCAATGAGATAAGCACACTTCCAGATGCTAGCCAGGAACAACCCCCGAAATGCACAATTTAGGACGTAAGCCTCAACCTCTCCAAGTCTCTCCTTCTCTTTTGGCTTGGGCGCCGATGTTTCAGCTAAACATATTGACTTTGCTTCTGCAAGAGTATACCCAGGAAAGTAATAATTTCTAATAAAATCCATGTCATCTTCTCCAATGACGAATTAGGGCAATGCCGCTCCCACTGATTTGTCCAAGAGCCGGTCCTCTGATGCGGCAATAGGGTTGGCGGGGATATCTTCCTTCTCCCGTCGTTCCCGTAATTGATCTAGCATCTTGTGGATGAGACGATTATGGTTCCGGCGTTGAGTGCGCATGAGTTTTGTCCTTCCTCCAGGCTGAATATCTGTCGCTGAAGCACTGATAAGCTGACCTTCAGTCGTCATCACCATTGATTTCATTTTTTCAATTTCGGGGCTCTAGGTGTTAGCTGTCCCCTCTTCTTCAATTTCTTTGAATCTTCTTTTCTTCGCGGTGACTCTTTTCTGTTTATTTCTGAATTTCAACACCGGCTTTTGCTCACGAATATCTTCCTGACTTGCCACTGTAAAAAATTCTCCTTCATATTCCATTTCGACATGTTCAAAGTCGAAATCAAAATTAACCACAACATCTCCCTCAATTTGCCTTCTGTCTTGTGCTAAATAGATGCCATTTTTGAAAGTAAAGATTAACCCTCTGCCTTACATCCTCATGCAAGAACAGGAAATAAATCAATGTGCTAAATCCGGATAGAACAAGAACAATAAAAACTTATCTATTAGATAACAAGTTTTCAAAAATTACCTTTCATTTATTATTTATTATTGTTATTTATGACATATATATATATATGTATATATACATAGATATATGTATGTATATATACATAGATGTACATGTATGTATATGTAGATGTACATACATGTATGTACATGTACATACATGCATGTATGTACATGTACATACATGCATGTATGTACATGTACATACATGTATGTACATCTACATATACATACATGTATGTACATATACATATACATACATGTATGTACATATACATATACATACATGTATGTACATATACATATACATACATGTATGTACATATACATATACATACATGTATGTACATATACATATACATACATGTATGTACATATACATATACATACATGTATGTACATATACATATACATACATGTATGTACATATACATATACATACATGTATGTACATATACATATACATACATGTATGTACATATACATATACATACATGTATGTACATATACATATACATACATGTATGTACATATACATATACATACATGTATGTACATATACATATACATACATGTATGTACATATACATATACATACATGTATGTACATCTACATATACATACATGTATGTACATCTACATATACATATATGTATGTACATATATATATACATATATATATGTACATATATATATATATATATAATAGGATGTTGGCGACTGAGGAGGTAGGTGCTCTGCTAGGGTTTCTGAAAGGATGAGGTTTGGAGGCTGCTGGCTGAAGGGGAACTCAGAGGTGGTAGCTTGTGGTGGATACTTCCCTTCAAGTTCTTCTTCCAGGTGGTGGTGGAGACACTTTTGTGAGTGTTTTTTGGTGTTACTGTTCTATTGGTTTCCTCTCTGGCTGCTCTTTAGCTGCTAGAGTTTCTTCCCCACTTCCTTTCCTTTTTGGTGCCTAGTAGTGGAAGACAGTCTTGTCTTTAGTTTGCTGGAGCCTGACTGGTGTTTTCACTGGTTGGTGCCCTTTGGAGACTGCACTGCTTCTTTGACTGCTGCTGGGTGGAGTTTCTCCTGTTTCTGCTGGAGTTTCTACTATGACTACACCAATAGATATTGCTACTGACTCTCATTGGACCAAGGCAACCTATGTTGGGGTTGTTGGAAATTCTACTGGTGTTCTACAGGATTTGGACCATTTGGTTTTCCCTCAGGAATTTCATGATACTGCTACCGGTAAAGGAAGTTGTCCTTGCATCCACCCACTTGGATCCAAGGAGGGAGAGACTGCTGTGTTCTTCACAAACAGAGAGATAACCTCTCTTAAAGAAGAAGTAAAATTTACATTAGTAGGGAAATTTTAGTTGGGACATCCAAAATTGGAGCTGGTTAGGAATTTCATTGAATCTCTAAAATTTATTGGAAATTAGAAGATAGGGCTATTGGATGGGAGGCACCTGCTAATCCAATTAGTTGCTGAAGAAGATTATGCAAGACTTTTTGCAAAGCAATCAGTAATTATTGCTGGAGCTACTATGAAAATTGTTAAGTGGATTCCTGACTTTGATCCAAGTAAAGAACCACCTGTGGTTCCTATTTGGTACAAGTTCCCAGGTCTTCCACTTCCTTTCTTTAAGTTGAATGCCTTGTTTAACATAGGAAGAGCTCTGGGCACACATTTGAAAGTGGATGCCCCTACTTATAACAAAGCCAGGCCAGCAATGGCTAGAATACAAGTGGAGAGAGACATCACCCTCCCTGAATTGAAAAGAATCTGGATTGGCTCAGATACTGATGGATTTTGGCAGGACATTGTCCCTGAACAAAAACCCTACTATTACCAACATTGCAAAATGTTTGGCCACACAGTGGAAAAATGCTACAGATTACATCCATCAACCAAAAGAAATGCTGGCAGGGATCATAAGGAAACAGGAAACACCTCATTGAAAGCCATGGAAAACTTTGCTGAAGAAACACATCTGCATAACAGGAAGGATAACACCCAAAGAATTGAGGAAACACTCCCAACCATTAAAGTAAACTCTTCATCAGAGGATCCTTTAGGTGAGCCATCAGTAAACTCTTCATCAGAGGATCCTTTAGGTGAGCCATCAGAAGTCTCCCCCACAAACAGAAACTCATGGACTTTTCAAATCAATATAGTTAGAAAGGAAATCCAAGAAATTACTATAATCACTCCTTCACCTTCCCCTCATGAGGAAGGACAAACAGACATTCATCGCAAGGTCCCTGAGGATCATGTTATTGCTGGTTCAACAGTCAATAGAAGATGATTGGCAGTTACAAACAGCTAGAAGGAAAAGAAAACAAGTAACTGAAGTACAAAAAGTACAGCAGGGAAGCTTAAAACAGGTTGAGAGTAAAACCAGAACTAAGATTGGTTCTCCCCACCATCACAGAGGCAGAACCAGATCAAGATCACAACCATCCCTCCAAATCCATCCATTAAATGATTAATATCCTTTGCTGGAACATTAGGGGAATAGCCAATCCCCTTTCTCTTAAAAGAGTTTTACATTTAAATTATAAATATAAACTTTGGTGCATTGTGATTCTTGAGCCTATGGTTCACAAGAACCATCAAAAGCTTATCAAGAAATTCCCTGGTTTCATTAATTTTGCCAATACCAATAACAAAATTTGGATTTTATGTAGAAAGGAAATCAGATGGAACATCATTGTTAATCATCAACAATTTGTCCATTTTAAGTTCAATATAAATGGACATGTGGGCTATGCTACTTTCATTTATGCAGGTTGTACTAAGGAAGACAGAAAGGAGCTGTGGAGTTGCTTGTTGAATATCAGCCAGCTAATGGATTCCCCTTGGATTGTGGGGGGAGACTTTAACTGCATTGCTTCTCTTGCTGAAAAAATTGGGGGTAGAGCTCCTAACCATGCTAAAATGAATACTTTTAATGATAATATCCACAGTGCTGGGCTGTTTGATTTGGGCTTCAAGGGTCCTGCTTTTACTTGAAAGAGGGGAAAAATTTGGGAAAGACTTGATAGATGTTTGGTCAATGACAGCTGGTACAACCACTTCCTTTTCACTTTTGTAACTCATCTTAGCCTTGTTGGTTATGACCACAAACCTATCATTATCAGCATCACCTCCTCAGATAACACATCTTCCCCTTCCCCATTTAGATATCTGAACATGTGGTCTTCCCATCCTTCCTACAACTCTTACATTGCCAACCTTTGGAATGGAATTTCACACACTGACCCTCTCATCAAACTCAGCTTATTACAAACCAAAACTGCTAAAGCTATGAGGAATTAGAGTTGGGGGCTTTTGGGAATGTCCTCACTAATGTGCAGGAGCTAGAGGAGGAAGTCTTAAGATTAGAGCAAAATGAACAGGAGGGTTTAGTTGAGGAAAAGGAATTGCTGACTGTTCAAAATAAACTTCTTACTGCTATTGATTACCAAGACCAATATCTGAAGTAAAAAGCTGCTATGAATATATTCAAGGAGGGGGACAGAAATACCAAATTCTACCATGCTTACATAAAATACAAAAGGTAATGTAATACTATTCATGCTATTGAGACTGTTGAGGGGAATTGGCTTCATGAGAATGCTGAAATAGCTAATGATGCTGTAAGCTATTTCAAAAATCTGTTGAACCAAGAGCACAATCACAGAGTCCCTAATGATCCAGAGTATTTCAATGCTGAGCAGGATTACACTGCTAATTTAAAACTTGCTGACATCCTTGATGAAGAGGAGATATGGGAGGCTATAAATTCTATTGATAGTAATAAAGCAGCTGGTCCTAATGGTTTCACAGCTTATTTTATAAGAAATCTTGGGACATTATTAAACCTGAGGTGATAGCTGTTGTGGCCAGTTTTTTCCAAGGAAATAATCTCTCACATTACTTCAGTGCTTCTACTTCATGTGCTGATCCCCAAATCTGAGATACAAACCACCTGGAATCACTTCAGACCTATTTGTCTAGCCACTGTAATCAGCAAAGTGATCAAAAAAATAATTGTCAATAGGCTCCAACCTCATCTTGAACACATCATTAAACCCAATCAGACAGCTTTTGTGAAGGCGAGATCTATTATTGACAACACTCTCTTGGCACAGGAACTTCTGAATGATCTAAATAAGACTTGTAGAGGTGGTTTGATATACAAGTTGGATTTGAAAAAGGCCTATGATACTATTAGTTGGGGATTCATTGTGGATGTTCTTACTGCTACAGGTTTCAACGCAGAATTCTGCCAACTGATTCACAGATGGCTTCATAATAATAATCATTCTATTCTCATAAATGGCAAAGGCTGGGGGTCTTTCATTGCATCCAGAGGTTTGAAGCAAGGGGACCCCTTATCCCCCACTATGTTCATTATTGCAATTGACTATTTATCTAGAATGCTGGATGAATCTCTTTTAAGCCAAAACTACACTATTTATCATCATAGATCCAACCTTGCCATCACTCACTTGCTCTATGCTGCTGACATCATGGTATTCTCTAGAGCTCACAAAAATGCTGTAAGGAAAGTCTATCAGACTCTTCAAAAGTTCCAAACACACTCTGGTATGTGTTTCAGTCCAGAGAAGTGCCTACTGATTTTTAATAAACATGCAAATCCAAATTGCAAACATTGGGCTTCTAATTATACTGGCTTCTCAAACTCGCAGCTTCTTGTCAAGTATTTGGGGGCCATGCTTCTTACTGGAAGAACCAGACATATTCAATTTGAAGAAGTCATAAATAAGATCACTACCTACCTTAATGGGTGGACTCATTCCTTCTTTTTAAATAGGGGCAGAATCACACTACTGAAAAGCATTCTAACTACTTTTCTCTCTTATATCCTACAGATGACTAATATCAATAAAACACCTAGATTCAGCTTGAAAGGGCATTTAACAAATTTCTATGGTTTGGACAGAGGCAACAGATGCATTGGGCTTCTTGGCAAAAAGTAGCTAAGCCTCAACTGGCTGGGGGAATTGATTTCAAGGGTATTTATTAATCAGCTCTTCCTAATCAACTTATGCAAACTTTGGATTAAGTTCAGAGCTTAGAATTCTCTGTGAGCTCTTTTCATGAAGGGAAAATATTGTAGAGATCAGCATCCCACACTTGTTGAAAGAAAGATGGGGGATTCCAAAATTTGGGGAAAGATGCTAAACATAAGACATACTGCTGAAAACCTGTTCATTTGGGACTTGGGGAAAGGAGACATAAATTTCTGGCTTGATAATTGGTGCCCTAATGATTGGTTGTCCCCTATCTGTAGTACCCCTAACTCCGACCTCAAGGTGGCTGACTGCTGGGTGGATGATGACTGGTCTTTACTTAAACTTTCAAAGATTCTCCATGCCAATTCTGTAACAAAAATTGCCAGCATCAAAATTAA
>NW_018165080.1:175436-181554 GCF_001263595.1 Phalaenopsis equestris
ACCTTACTTATTGGATTAAAAAAATCAGATAAATATCTTCACAGCTAAAGGTACACTACACTTTAATTTATAGAGAGGGAAACCAGTCTGCAAATTGGCTTGCTAGACAAGGTTATAACTTAAAGAAATTCTCTGTTGTTGTTTCCCCTCCCCACACCCTTCAGTTTTTACTGTAGGGAGACAGGATTAAGGTCCCACACTTCAGAATTGTTAATCAAGATCAAGAGTGACTGCTTTATTTTCTGTTATTGTTTTCCTTTCCCCCTCCTTATCTTCTTATTTTGCACCCCATGTTATCTGGGGTTTATTTTTAGGCAAACTGTTGTTTTTTGTTTAGCTTTTTGGGAGGACTGATGATTCCTGTATTGAATCAAAAGGTCTCCAGCTTCTTTAATCAACATGTAGGGAGACATGCATCTCCTTAAACCAAAAAAAAAAAAATTAAATAAATATATATGATTGTATAGAAAAGAGATTGTTATTCAAAACAAGAAGACAATTTTTTTATTATTAATAGCTTGAACTTGGACCCAATTATGGACAACTGATACATCGACGTTTCTGAAAACAAAATTTACTTCCAAAACTCGTTCTTTTAAAAACATCACGACACATAATATTTCTTTATGTATCGCCCGTTAATGGGGAGCATGGGATGTGCTCCTCGACAGTCCACCAGCTGATAAGAATCTCCAGTATAGACCTTTTCAACCACGAATGATCTTTCCCAAGTCGGCTCGAATTTCCCTCCTATTTTGCGATGCGCAAGAATAGGTCTTTTAAGAACTATAACCAATTCACCGACTTTAAAAGTCCTTGGACGGATCAATTTATCGTGGGCTTGGATCATTTTAGCTTGATATAACTCCAAATTCTGTTGAGCCTGCAGGTGTCTTCCTTCAAGGTTTTCCAACTCCTCGAGTCAAAGCTTTGCATTTTCCTCCGTAGTAACGTTGTTTGCCACAGCGATTCTTAATGATTGGAGTTGTACTTCTAAAGGTAGTACAACCTCGGATCCAAACACAAGAGCATATGGCGTAGCCTAAGTAGGAGTTTTGAACGTCGTTCTATAAGCCCACAATGCTTCCAATAACTGCTCGTGTCATTTCCTCTTGTTGTCATCCAATGTTTTCTTTAGGATTTGAACGAGAGTTTTATTAAAAGCCTCGACCAAACCATTTGCCATCGGATAATATATTGTAGAGTAACGCCAATCTATGCCGTGCCTCCTGGCAAAGTTATTAATTTTGGTACTTTTGAATGCAACACCATTATCTGAGATAATTCTACGTGGTATGCCGAACCGGTACAGAATTTGGTATTTGAAGAACTGTAGGACGTGGTGCGCTTTCACTTCTTTCAACGGGACTGCCTCCGCCCATTTTGAGAAATAGTCCGTTGCAGCGAGTATGAACCGATGTTCTTTTTAGGACGGAGGGTCTATAGAACCCACTCATCTGTGCCCCAACACTCGAATGGCCACAACTTAATTGTCGGATGCAACATGTTCGAAGGTTGATACTAGACCACTCCGTATACTTGGCATTGGTGACCATTTTTGGCAATCTTCATGCAATCGGTCATTATTTCTGGCCAGTAATACCTTAACCTCTTGATTTTCATTTTCATCTTAGGACCTGACTGGTGAGCGCCACAAAGTTCCGCGTGTACCTCTTTGACGCTTGAGCTTCTGACCCGCTTAAACGCCTTAGTCATATCAGATCGAAAGACCTTCTGTAGAGAACGTTGTCTATCAATGCATAAGACAGCTCTTTTCTTTATCTGATGTGCCGCTGACATATCATCTGGTAACCTTCCCGCCCGTAGATATTCTATGAACGATTCGCGCCAACCTTCTGTAACGTCATTAACTGTCGTTGTTGTTCCTCCCGTTCCCAATTTCTGTAGAGTATCCATGTTAAGTTGGGACAGAAATTGACGTCCTTGAACCGTTATGTCGATGAAGTCTTCCTGAGGACTTGCAAATTCTTTTGCAAGTCTTGCTAAGGCATCTGCAAGAGCATTCTCGCTTCGAGGAATTCTGTGGAGTGTTACGTTGGGGATTTGTTCCAATAGCTTCGTGGTATAACATAAATACTGCTCCAATTTATGTTTCAAAATTTTGTATTGCCCGACGACCTGTTGGATAATCAGTTGGGAGTCACTGTAAATATCAATATCGGTTATGTCCATTAAATTGGCCAACTCCAGTCCAGTTATCAGGGCCTCATACCCCGCCTTGTTGTTCGTACAGGGCTCTGTTAAATGGTAGTACTTCAACATTCCTTGCTCTGGTGTTATGAAAATCAATCAAATTCCCGCTTTGTCAAGTATTTTTGCTTGCGATCCTTTTTCTTTTCGTGTTGATGAGGCTCCATCAAAATATATTTCCAAGCGTTGAGCACTGGAGCCTTCTAGGCTCATTATCTGTTCATCAGGCAATTTGTCATTGAGAGGAGATTTGGTCGGTGGCGGGTGCGCCCCGAGGAAATCTGTTATGACTTTTTCTTTTACAGCGAGAAGGGGTACGAAGGTTATATCGAGTTGTAGTAATATCACTGACCATCTCGCCAACCTACCGGAGAGCGTCGGCCGGCTCATTAAATATTGTAACGAATTAACCCTAGAAATGAGATCGATCTTTTGGGAGAGCATATAGTGCCTGAGCTTTTGAGTGGCGAAAATCAAAGCCAGACAATGCTTCTCAATAGGGGGATACTTTACTTCCGTCGGTATTAGACGTCGGCTTAGGTAGGAGAGGACATTTTCTTTACCCTTCTCATTGACATGGGCTAACAGGGCTCCGATGGAGTTGTCTAATGCCGCAATATAAAATATCAAGGGTCTACTTGAGACCGGAGCTGCTAAAACAGGAGGTGTCATTAAATACTGTTTGATACTTTCGAAGGCATGTTGATAATTTTCGTCCCAAGTAAACTTGACGTCTTTCTTGGTTAGTGCGGAAAAAAAGTTAACACCTACCTGACAAATTGGAAATAGAGCGTCTCAGATACGCCAACCTCCCTTGGAAGGACCGCAATTGCTTTAGATTTTTAGGGTGTGGCGTTCCTAAGATAGCTTTAATTTTATCGGGGTCGATTTCGATTCCTCGGTGCATATGACAAATCCTAGAAACTTTCCGGAGGTGACACTGAAGGCGCACTTGAGGGGATTCATTTTAAGATTATATCGGCGTAACTGCTTGAAAACAATTCTCAAATCGTACAAATGGTCATCCTTTTGTTTGCTTTTTATGACCAAATTATCTACATAACATTCGACTTGTTGGTGAGTTAGGTCATAAAAAATTCTTGTCATTGCCCGTTGGTACGTTGTGCCGGTGTTCTTTAATCCATAGGGCATTATCATGTAGAGTAAACTCCAATTGGTGTTCTAAAAACTGTGAATTTCTCATCTTCTGATGCCATCTTAATTTGATTTCTCCTGAAGAACCATCCATGAAGGAGAAAATCGCGTGGGACGATGCAATATCCACCATTAGTTCTGGGATCGGTAACAAGAATTCGTCTTTTGAGCATGCTTTGTTTAAGTCCCGGAAGTCAAGACACACCCGGATTTGACCGTTCTTCTTCTTGACCTGTATTTCATTGGCCAACTAGGTAGGATATTGCTCTTTACTGACAAAATTTGCGTCTATTAACCTTTTAACTTCAGCTATCGCTTGTTGCTCAATCTCAAGACACATTCATCTAGGAGCTTGTCTAACTGGAGTTGCATCTTGGTCCAATCCCAACTTATGAACCGCAACTTCCGGAGCCAGTCCAGGCATTTTCTCGTAGCTCCATGCGAAACAATCTTTGAATTCCATCAACAATTTAATCATATTTGTAGACTCTTCCTCACTGAGTAGAGAGCTGATGAAGGTGGGTCTAGATTCCTCTTCCGTCCCTAGGTTAACCTCCCTTAGCTCATCCACGGTCGACTTGATCTCCTCTTCATTCTGGTGGAGCATCCTCGATCGGAGGGTCTTCAAAATTGTCTAAAGCTTCCAAGCAACATTCCTTAAGATCGTTAGTAACAACCAAACAAAATTCCACATCATCAATTGGACCCACTGATGCCGAACCCAAGAACTTGTTTTGAGTTAGGGGCTCGCTTGCTATTATTCCACAACTCTTCAAAATGATGTGATTGATCTTTTGACCATTGTTTAGGTATGGCGCCATGTTGATCAAGTTTCTGGACACAAGGAGAGTACCACCCAATCGGTAATTCCATTAATTCAGAAGAAATGTCCTCTAGTTTTACATTAGTTTCAGGACTAGAGGGGGAACCTCGATGAAACTTAATTGGTTTTACACCAACACCGTGGACCTCCTTGACCACCAAACCTTCAACTTTATGGGGATAGATCGAGGTCAAGGCCACGGCTTGCACATTGTTATTGATCCTTTCATACATTGATTTATACTCATAAGTCCTCTCTTCTAGGTAGATCTTGAATTGAGACTTCTTCTGGCTTATCGACATTGCGTCCTTCTTGGTTTCCTCTTCTTCGGAACTATTTTCCCGGTCGATGTTGATAATCAGACTCTTGTGTTCGCTAGCCCAAGCATTCCTCCCTTGGCCTCGTCCTCGGCCTCGACCTCGAGTGCGAGTTTTGAAGAAACTTTCACCATCTCGTTGTAGAGGAGTGACGAGGGCTCGTCGAACTAGAATCAGTGGGTCTTCATTTTGTGCTTTTTTCGGTTCCTCCACTTTGTTTGGTACGGTATTTCTGGAGAAAACTGTTTTCTTTGGAGGCGCGTAGTAAGCGACATCCTTGTGAATTCCTACCTCATGTACAGAAAATGGTTGTAAGTCGCCTTTGATGCAATTCTCTTGACCTTCATGCCAATATTTTATACATTGATGTAAAAACGAAGGAACCATTCCATGTTTGTGGATCCATGGTCCGCCCAAGAGAGCATTGAATGAAGTTTCAGAGTCGATAATGTGAAATTTCGCGATTGTTACTAAATCACTGATTTTCAACAGCATCGTGATCACTGGAAGGGCTCTTTCTTCTTTCTGGTTGAAGCCTCTTAGCATCATCTTATCGGCTGACAACTTGCGAGCATTATGTCCACGTATGCCAATGTGTGCAGATTCATTATATTGATGGATGCCCCTGGATCCACCACCACTCTGGAGAGCATATACTTGTCAATATTAACTGAAATATAGAGGGGGTGATTATGGTCGGCGGTACCAAACAACAAATTGTCATAGATGCTCAATTTAGCAGGTAGTTTCTTAAGATCGGCTAGTACATTGTAATCCACTTTGTTACTCGGTTCCCCGACTTCTCTTTGAATAAACATTTCTTCGACCGATGGGGCTGGTTCTTCCTGGGCAGCAGCTTGTCTTGTATTTACTGTTAGACCCGTTGTTGGAGGTAACACTTTTCCTCTCCTTAGGTACACCTCTGTTATTTCTTAGAAATCCTGAGTTGGTTTCGAAAACATCTTCTCTGGAGTTGGGATTATAAGCTCCTGTTGACCTCAATTTTCGTGAGGTCTAGTTTTTCTCGTAGGAGTTAGGATCTAGCCTCAGGGGTCTTCCTGCGACTATCTTAGAACCTTAGAAGTGGTGCCCGCCTTGTTTTAGTTCGACCCGTTTCCGTCCTCTTTTGGAGTTTCGCGTGTGTGGTATCGACTTCTAACGCTTAGAAGGATGAAACCGACATGAGGAAACCCAAAATGGATTCCTATAGGACCTTTCCGAGCCTTAGGGTGGCCTTCTGCACAATTCACACTCCTGCGCGCACCAGCTTCGCGATTCGGAGAGTCGACGCGTCCGATTGCTGCAATTCGCATTGACTGCACCGTTATTTGTCGGGGACTCGAGTAAACCACTTGTGACGATCGATCGCAGGTCGATTTTTTGTGAAATTTGAATTTCGACGCGTTTTGACCTGATTGTCGGCGACGTCGTCCGAGCGACCCCGGATGACGAAACGGACTGCGCCAGCGCGTCCGGAACGTCGATTTTGCCTAGGGAGGACACCTATTTTGTCGCGTCGTCGTGCGCGGGTAAAATGTGTTTTAATTCATATATATATATATATATATTTATATGTATATATATATTTATATATATGTTAGGTTACCCCTTT
>NW_018165080.1:181594-182148 GCF_001263595.1 Phalaenopsis equestris
ATCTGATTCCCCTTTCCTCTTTCGGCCCTAACTCCTCTAACGCACGCACCCGAGCTCTTCTCCTTTCCCTCTTCCTCTCGCGTGCCTAGCTCTCTCCCTTTCTCGTTCTCGAGCCGACCGAGCTTGTCCTCCTCCGTGCGAGGAGGGTTGACCCCGTTCGTCCTTGCCTGACATATTGTTGCCTGCGGTCTTCCTTCCCGAAGCGAGGCCAGTCTTTATACGCTGTGGCTTTCCTCTTCTTGGTAGTTTGACTCTGGGAAGCTTGTTCCCTGGTACACTAGAGTGGCATTCTTCTTCTCCTCTTCCCGATACTTTTCTCTTGGCCACTGCTCTCGGCCGCTCGGTCCGAGCAGCGTCGTTGGCTTCGTCTTCTGTAGGCGGGAGAGTTCCTTTTTTTAGCTCTTTGTCCCGATTCGAGTACAATGCATACTTGGGGGTGGCTTTCTTTTCTCTTCTTCTCTGTTCCCTGCCTATAAGGGAGGTGGCTGGCTGTTTTGGTTGTTGTTGAAGGTTTGGCTAGAGGAGACTGCGGGGGAAGCTTTCTTTTTTTTTTT
>NW_018165080.1:188482-189592 GCF_001263595.1 Phalaenopsis equestris
AGTCTTTTGGTCGGTTATTAATTGACTCAGAAATATCTTTAGAAAATGAAAAATGTTTTGATCACACGACCAAAATTCTGAAATCTGCTTAGGCTCAGGAAGAAAGAATTAAAGACATGACGATGATATTAGCAGTTAATGGAAATTTAAACCTGAAGTCATATCCTTCAATGTCCAGCAAATACAACTCCAACTTCAACTCGAGAACGTTAGAAAGATTTCTCAAATACAACTTCAACAACCTTTACAGAATCTGCAACAAACCAAATGATGACTGCTACAAATGGAGTTACGAACTTGCGGCCTCTTCAGCTGTGGTTTTCTTAGAGATAACACATCTTTGTAGGTACTTGAAAGAATATAATTCCGATAGCACCTTAAAGAGTGGGTTATGCTCTACATTTGTCATTTGTCAGAGGACGATACTTCAAGAAGTACTGCGCCTTGCAATGTTTCAGAAACACAAACTCATTCTTAGAAGCTCAGACGTCGTGCCTGTCTGAAACTGGGTCCAAATCCTAACAAAAAGAAAAGAAAATGATAAATTGCTCGAGTTCGAGTTTCTTACTCTTTGCTTGCATAGCACAACTACCTTGGTTTACACCAGTTTTCTTCACATCACCGCGGAATTTCACATTCTGCACAAAATCTCACAAAGTTTCACAATTTTTTTTTTTTCCTCACCAATGTCAATCTCTGCATTCCTCACGTCTCACGCCCGCACTTCACAAAATCTTTCACGTTTGCTCGTCACCGCTTAGGTTGGATGTGAGTCCCTGTGCTTTCCTTCCTAATGTGACAAAGATCTTTTCCCGCTACCACTTGGGTTGGATGTGAGTCCCAGAGCTTTCCTCCTCAATGTAGCACATATTTGCTCGTCACCGCTTGGGTTGGATGTGAGTCCCTGTGCTTTCCTTCCTAATGTGACAAAGATATTTCCCCGCTACCGCTTGAGTTGGATGTGAGTCCCAGAGCTTTCCTCCGCAATGTAGCAGATATTTGCCCGTCACCGCTTGGGTTGGATGTGAGTCCCTGTGCTTTCCTTCCTAACGTGACAGATATTTCCCGTCACCACTTAGGTTGGATGTGAGTCCCAGTGCTTTCCTTCCT
>NW_018165080.1:196934-216226 GCF_001263595.1 Phalaenopsis equestris
CCTCAGGATCTGTGGCTTCCCCTAGTTTCTCTTCATTTGGATTCCTTAACAATGTTCCAGATTTGAGTCTTTCCCCTTTCACACCTCTTCGTCTGATTTCGTTGTAAAGTCCTATCCTTTTGACCTCTTTGAAGACATTATTCCCTGATTTTTATCGAGAGTTTTCTTAGGTGACTTCGGTCATTTAAGATGTAATTAACTATAGGGGCTTGCCCTTATAAGGAGCTTTTCCGAACCCAGCTTAAAATAAACCCTATTTAATTATTTGTATTAAATAGGGGAACTTGTCGGCAAATAAAACGGTTTCGCAGACCCAAACGGATGTCATATCTTTCTTAGTTTATTTGATCGAGCCTCACCCTCAAGTCTTGTGTTTATCCCTCGGGGTAGATACAGGGTTTGAGGTTGAGTGCTCTTTCATTTAAACTATGGAAAATATGAGGTCAGTTTGATTTCATATTTTTCTAAAATTATATATATATATATGTAAAAAAAAAAGTCCTTCCGAAGCGGGCGACGGGATTTCGATTCCGGCGGCCGACAGCTTGTTACGGGCGACCCCCAAACGCAACTTCCCCCTTTTAAACGCCGACAGCTCCTTGGGGATTTCTTCTTAGTCTGAGGGCTCGAAATCGATTGCTATTGGTGAACCCTGAAATTCTAGAACAATCGGCTCTCCTCCTGAACTGTTGTAACTCGTGTAGTCGACGTCCTCTTCTTCATCGTTGCCGAACTCGCTGAGATTTTGTACGATTTGAGAATTGTTATTAGAATCGAAATCAAAACCTGAGCTATGTTTACTGTTATCAATTGTATTACTACTAGAAACAATCAAAATGTAGCCGAAACCGAAATTAATTGCATTATATGACCCCGAAGGGAAAAAGAAGTAATCATATAGAGTCAACGGTTCGAGGGATTTCTCCCCCAAATCCAAAACAACCAATCTAGGAAATACAACCCCTGGTTTGTCCCTAGGCTTTTCAATCCACTTGTCTTTTGTCGCTTTCTCCATCTCTTTTCGAGGTAGCTCCTCAACTCCAACTAATAGCGGGGATTTAGCGGGACTTGGATTCTGAGTTGCCGCTTGTATTGGAGCATTTTGAATCTGTTTTAATATTTTCTTTGAAAGCTTTGTCCACGTCACACTCCATCCGTCGTCGGTTGTGCATGGATCAATCAGAACGGTAGAATCAACCGAAATCATATTGATAGAACCCTTTTCAGGCTTTTTAATATACTTTTTTGGGATTGTTATGTTCCCCTCTTTGAGATTGAACTCCAGCTAGTTCTTGAAAGTAAAACAGCCCTCTATGGTATGTCCAACCATCCTGTGATACGGACAATACAATGGATGATCTTTCTTATCCACGTCCTCAGGTCTCTTTGGCGCAGGCAATTGAAATTCCGGTCTCTTGACCAAATTACCGAACATCTTTTTCACTGCTTCATCTTTAAAAGGATATACTCTGTTCAAGCGTTCCGTTATGGTCGGAGGTCGTCTCCCATCTTTCTGACGGAATCCTTGCTGGAATGATTGTTGGTTGCTCTGTTGAGAAGTTTGTTAACCTTGCTGAGGTTGTTCAACTTGTATATGCATCGGCTGCTTACCTTTGTCTATTGCCGCAACAATGTCAGACTTCTTCTCAAAGATCTTTATTGGTTTCAGCTTTTCAGTTTTCTTGAGAAAACCAAGCTGCTTAGCCTCTTCTTGAAGACTTGCGGCCTTGCTCAATAGCTTTTCAAAGTTTTTAATGGTAAGGCCCTTAAGAAGAAACACCACCGTGCTGTGAATGCTTTTTAGTAGGATCTCCATTGCATGTTGCTCGTGGAGCTGTGGTTTGCACTTCATGCTTAAGTTCCTCCATCGTAGAATGTAGTCCACTAGAGTTTCATCTGGCTTTTGTTTCTCCTCCACGAGATTACCGTCGACAATGTGGTGCTGGGCTCCGGCGAATCGCTTAACGAAAAGGTATTCTAATTCCGCAAATGTCTTTACGAAACCATTTGGCAGTTCGACGTACCAATCGAAAGCGACTCCCGAAAGACTGCTAACGAATTGGTGGAACAACAAAGCGTCACTACCCCTCGCGTTGCAGCAACTTGCTCAGAAGTGTGCAACATGCTGTCGAGAGTTTCCTGTCTCGTCGAAAGTCTTGAACTGCGGTGGTACGGAACCCGTGGGGTGCTGTACGACATCGAACTCTTCAGTATAAGGCCTACCTTTCAGGATTGATGCTCCTCTTTTAGCCTGAGTCAGGGCTTCTTTCACCTGTTGTTCTATCATGTGCTTGATTTCTTTCTCTGATACTGGAATTTGAGCAGAATCTTTCTTTAGTTGCTCCTCTTTGTTAACAGAAGCGAATTCTTTCTTATTATCGACAACCTGGACAACCTCTGGTTGGTTCACTTTCGCAGGTGTCTCCTTTGTGGGCTGGGGTTGACTCTGAAGCGTCATGATTACAACCATCATTTCCTCCATCCTTCTTTCCAAACGCTCGACTTGTTCATCTTTCTGCCGAACCTCCCTTCGCAGCGCTTTCATCTCTCCTTCGGCTGGTTCGGAGACATCCCGCAAGGATGACGACGCCCTAGTTTCGACGACATTTATTTCAACAATATCTTCCTCCATCCAATCCGTTAGATTTTCTTCACACCTCAGCTCATCTCCTCTTTCTTTGGCCATTTGCTTGATGTCTGCTATTAACTTCTCTAAAGTAGTCTCAATTGTCAATTGTCAATTGATCTTCCTTTAGTTACTTTAAGGTCAATCGGCGGCTGTTTTAATTGACTAAACTAAGCGTTGAAGATTTTAGAACCAGTCTCATGACACTGCGAGGAGTCAAGAAGTAGCTCGAATTTCTAATCGGTGTGGGCCCCAGGCTAGTTCTCCAATAGTGTCGGTAGGAAACCCTAAAGGCAGGATTCTAGGCTCTAAGAAGAGTAAGAGACCTCACAAAAAATGAGGTCAACAATTGCAAGAGCTACAGTTTTTTGGCCAATTTTCTTATTTCTATTTGCTTGATTTAAAAAAAAATGTGACTGTCATTCTACTTAATTAATAAATTATCATAAGGATAAAAAAAAAAAGGACCAGCTCAATTCAACACGTAAAGAATGGCCTGCTTTCTCTTCTTTGTTACTTTCTAATGGCATACAAGTGTTAATGCTATACAGGTGATGAATTTAATTGGAGATGTAAGAGGCAAAGTTGCTGTTATGGTGGATGATATGATTGATACAGCGGGTATGCAGCTTACGTTATTTTACAAATACTTCTGCTGATTATTTTTTTTCCGTTTTCTGTTCCTTTTTTTTTTTCAAAAATGTTTTCTGACATCATTTTATGTTTTCACGGGCCTCATCCATTGAAATCATTTTACGGTCATCTATTCAAAATCATTTTTTAGTCTCCAGATACAGAAATGTGAAATTATTTTATTATTATTATTATTATTATTATTATTATTTTAAGACATTTAAGAGTTTCTCAATAATTGACTAGCTTTCGCTGTTTTCATTTGTTTATTTTGTAAGAGTTATTGATCGTTTCAGGCACAATTGCAAAAGGTGCAGCTTTATTGCATGAAGAGGGTGCAAGCGAGGTCTACGCTTGCAGTACACATGCTGTTTTTAGGTAACTCTTGTCCCTTTACTTCAAATGACACGTGCAGTGATGCTTCAGATAAAAAGAAGGCTAAATGATGTGTTGTTTCTTAGATTTGGAAATCACATTGTTTATGATGTGATGTTTCTTAGATTTGGAAATCACATTGTTTAACTATTTATTTGTTGCTTGTTTTGATTGGAAGAGAGCATAGGAATTTGATACGAATGGGTATAAACCAGAAGTTTTTTACAGAAATTAGGGCAAAAAGTAATAAATTTTATTCTGCCAAAAGCAAATCAAAGCAATATAATTCCTCATACAAAAAAGGATGAGCACTTACAATTTGAGAAATAGACGATCTCCCCCAAAACCTAAAATTCGAGAGGTAGGTGATCTCTACTAAACCGTAAACCCAGCCTTAAAACTCATGACAACATCTTCTATCATAACCCAAATTCTAAACATATTAGCTTTATTTATACTTACAATAATAAATAATAAGTTACTCATTTGTCTTTTAGGCATTGGTGTAACAATACTTCTCACCTAAAAAGACACATTGTCTTCAAGGCAGAAAAAAAGTGTTGTTGGATCAAGTTGCTTGGCTCCTACGTAACATTCTTATCTGGCAATTCTTTACCTTTAATCAAGAAGTCGTAGTGACCCCCATGAATTCGAAATGCAGTCTTATGCATATCCTTTTGCCTTATCCAAGTCAATCTTGAAAAGTTCCGCAACCCCAAATAACTCCTTTAATAGCTCATCCATCTCTGTAATCTCTGTCAACTTTGTTTCACGTGTCTCTTTCATGCGCACAACTCAATCCAGAATCCCAATTCTACGTCCTGAGTTGCTCTCACCTGGTCTTTAGCTTTGATCGAAGTCTTGCACAGACTAGGGTTACTGCGAAGTATGATTATCTTATCTCTCTCTTGAATACTCAGCAATATCAAAATCATTCTTACACTCTCCTCTATTCTTCTCCATCAATCTCATTTCCATCATTACTCCTAAATTGCCTTCATCTCGGATGGTTGCAATAACAAATGACATTGGCGTAGTTAGATGCAAGCCTCTGTCAGGATCCCACTCACTATGACTACTTTTTTCGTGCTGACATCTTTTGAATCGATCTTCTTCAGACTCAAATCACACATCTTCCCATTTCGCCTGTTGTCGCTCTTTCCAATCCTCTTTATGTTGTGTAATTCTCTCCGGATGTTGCCGCTCAAATCCACTCTCAATTCCTTCATTGAATCCCACCTCTTCCTTTCATTACAACCATCTAAATGTTTGTTATTCCTTCCAAGTCCTTCCGCTCAAGTCTATTCTTGATTTCTTCATTTGATCCCACGATTATAGATCCGCCTAAGCAAACAACACTATCCTGATTCCAAACAAATCCTTCAGAGTGTTGTCACTTGCGTCCCTTCCAAATGTCGTCGTTGGATTTCGTGGCAGTCAGCAACTGGTTTGCATGAAGTTTCACGATCTTCTTCATCATTGCTTCCAGGATCGCGAATCTCCCCTCGATAGATGAGAACCGTCCCTTCATGGCTGAGATGCACTTTTCCATTCCATATGTGATTTGGCCCAACTCTTTCTATACCTTTTTCTCCAATTCATCTATTTCTTTGTCCACCATTACTCTCTTTGTATGGTTTCAAGACTTCTTTAATCCTGTTTTTGTTTCAGATCATGATTGTGTCGCGAGGTTCCTCCTGTACGTCATGATTTGTCTATAAGCTTCCTTGAAAAAAATCATGTTGGTTTGTAACTGTATCTAAGAATCAGACTTTGGCTAGAATTTTGATGAATTTGTATGATACGATCCAGTATTCCCTGCTATCTCCAATAACAACTGTATCGCGAGCTTAGGTCACCAACGAAGGCTTTGTCCATCACGATCTAGTCTTTCGGCTTCCCAACTATGTCAAATCGCGATTGTGCCGTATGCTACGATCCCATGTGATTGTGTCAATCTCTTCACAGGTCTCATAGTATGCCATGATTCTGTCTGTTTCTTTCTATCTAGTCGGTCACGGAGGCGTGATTGTCTCGCAAGGTGTGGTCATGATGTACACTGTGATCCGTCATTGGCCTTGTACGCTGTAATCTTGACTTTGGTGTCTCCACTAGCTCAAATCACGACTCTGTCGCACGTCATGATTCTGACATTGGTCTTGTACGCTACGTTCCCGACGTTGGCCTTGTATGCTGAATTCCTGACGTTCGCAACTTAACTAGCTCGAATAGAGACGGTATCAAACGCTGCTATCTCGATGTTGGCGTCCCCACACTCGAATCGTGATTGAATGTGGCTGGGTCACAAAAGTTGTCGCCATTATCCCTTATATAATTTTTTCAAAGAAATCACTATTAGGGCTTTGCGATGAGAAAGGCAAGATACTCTGATACCAATTTGTTACGAATAGGTGTGAATCAAGCAACTTTTTCACATAAATTAGGGTAGGAAGTTATATATTTTATTCCACCGAAAGCAAATCAAAATAGTACAACTCCGAATACAAAAAAGAATAAACACATAATTCGAGAGGTAGGTGATATCTCCCAAACCCTAAAACCTATGATTCAAGACAACAATCTCCTATCATAACAATAACCCTAAATATATCAGTTTTATTTATACCGCACAATAGTAAATATTAAATTGCTAAATTTGCCCTTTAGGCACCGGAGTAACAAGATTCTCAAGTTAATAGCCAATGTGAGAGAGTTTTTTTTGATAACTTTTTCCTAAATTCTTTTTAACCCCCGAAATAAATTTTGGGAGCGAGATTCCCAAAATTGGGTTCAAAGAATTGGACATACGTGCTACAGGGAGAGAGGTGGTTCTAGGAAGAGTTTCTATAATAGCTTTCACTATTTTATACCCGGAATCTTTTACTTCTCTCATATCAACTTTTGTAGAAACAAACTTTTGTTTTTTGTCTGATTTATTCATTGAAATATCTTATTCTTCAATATGTTTTCCGGGTTTATGTTCTCGCCTCTTATTCTAATTTTTTATTTTGCATGACAGCCCTCCAGCAATTGAGAGGTTGTCAAGTGGCCTATTTCAGGAAGTGATAATCACAAACACAATTCCAGTTTTGGAGAAGAAAGGTTTTCCTCAGCTTACGGTGCTTTCAGTTGCAAACCTTCTTGGAGAAACCATATGGCGTGTTCATGATGATTGCTCTGTGAGTAGCATCTTTCAATGATGGGATTCAATAAATGAGCACCTTTTTGTTGTGCATTAACATGCGGTAAAAACCTAATTGGCTTAATAGTTGAAACTTCCCTCTCTATATGGGTTGTTTTCATCTTGTTAGATATTTCTCTCGCTTGTAATTTACTCAATATTTTCAAGTACATACCGCTCAATTCTTATGTATTTGCATATCTAACACCTTAACTTTAATTGATACATATATTCCACCTTACCTATGCATGAGAATGTGAATTGCCACTCTCAAAAAAATGTATTTTATCGCTTTTTAATAGTTAAAATAATGACATTTTTCATGTGATATCAAAGACTTGTAGTATAAATGTAAAACAGTAAAGTTTAGGTGTTTGATATGTAGATATATAAGAATTGGGTGTTATGCATGTAAATGCCCCAAATAAATTTGAACAAAACTGATTTGGCAATTTTTTCTCGTCTGCCAGGTTGCATATGAACCTTATTCCAGCTTAGACATTGATTGATCTTTTTCTTGGTGAAATATTGGCGGCATCCTTACTGGTATCCTCTTTATATTCATGAGTAGCTTGAGCAGGATTAATTACTCTTCTTTACTCTTCAACGCTATAATAGTTTTGCTGCAAGTTGTTGGGCTTCAAGCTTCAGTTTTTTGAAGAATTTATGAACAGTGCTCGTTATACATCTCTCTGCATCTAATTTCATGAACTAGAACTAATCATGGTATAGAAGGTCCCATGCATTTGATATTTGTAATGGGTGTTGAAATTCAGTTGTGCCGTTGATACTTGTTAATGTACTGGAATTTTACATGCATGAGAAAAATTGTTTTGAATTTTTAAGAATCTTATACCGTTACTGCAGTTTTTTCGTTTATAAGTTTATAATTGTATTTTGATTAGAATGTCTTCTTCATATTTTTAAAATAGGGGCATTTTCATACTTGCCACCAAATTCTTATGTATTTACGTATCTCACCTGAATTTTACTTTTTTACAGTTATACCACAAAAATCTTTCATGTCACATAAAAAACACCATTATTTCTTGCATGTAAAAACCGAAGTTTAATTGTTAGATATGTAAGGAATTGAATGGTACTTATGTAAATCTTTTTTTAAAAAAAGGCATTCCGTTTAGATTTGTGGCAACTCATGCATTGTCACTGAATTATTGCGCAGGTCTTTGCCTGCTGAAACAGTGGAGTTTAGATTTACAGCCGCTTGACTATTAGTTTTTATCCTACTTCAGTCTTAGTATTCAAGTAATGTCTTTATATATATATAAATAGTAAGATATATATATATATATATATATAAATAGATATATATTATAAAAAAGCATTATTCGGCTTCCTACATGTTAATCAGAAAAGGCGTGTACAAAAAGTTGGGTTGGGAGAGGATCCCCAAAACTAAAAGTCCAAAATAAATGCAATACTCACTCATAAGGGGGTTCCTCTTTCACATGCAACTCCACCCAAAGGCAAAAAAAGAGAAAAAGAAGTATACCAAACACAAAATGTATATCCCAACATATACAAGTATACCAAACAAAAACGTATACACCAAAAAAGATCCAAGGAGAGTAATATGAGAGATCATAGCAGTCCACAAAGCAGAGCATGAGAGAGCCATTTGCAAAAATGTATCAGTAGCCATAAATCCATACTGCATCCAAATGAGCTTGCAGAAAGCCAGAAACGAGAAGATGAATGTTAGGTAACAGATCCCGTTCAGAACATCACTGCAAGGAAAGACCTTAGAACACAAAAGCATAGTAATCTTCACAAAAACTTGCAGCCTTATCATGCGTGAAAGAGGCAAAACATGGAACCAAACAATCTGTGCAGCAGCAGTCCTCCAACAGGAAACAGAACCAAACAAGCTTAGTGTAGCATCCGAGTGAAGCACCAAAATTACCACTGTGGCAAACGAGTAAGAACAGTTCAACAAACATAGCATCCTCCAGCAGTAAAGAAAAAAGAAAACTGTCAAATTTATCCTGCAGAAGAGAAAGGGCAGGGAGCAGAAAAACCAACCAGCCAACAAACAACACAGTAAACTGTGCGAGATTGCTGCTACTGAAATGCATTGCAGCCATGTGCATAATGATAATATTAGTGATCAAAACAGCAGCATCCCAATAAAAAATGCAGTAGAGATAGGAAAAAAATGCATGAGAGGCATCATTTAAATCCCTAAGGCAGCCGCTCTAGCCAGGACCCCAATTCTAGGGCCACAAAATCACCAGAAAGATTTGGTGATACAAAATAAGCAGACTACAAAGATTCATCCAAATAATAATGCCAAAGGATAAACATAGATTCAAAGTGATCCACCAGCACCAATGTAAAAAAAAGCACATAAAGCTAGCTTCTAATAAAAGGGGTATCCAGTAAATCACTGAGAAGGAGAGTGTGAAAAGTAGGTGTATCACCAATAAATATATATTAACAAGTCTCTTTTTAGATAACCAATTTGCAGGAGCATTCCCTTCCCTATGAATGAAGCTATAATGTATGATTAGATGATTAGTTTCAATAATAGCTATTATACGTTTCAACACACGAATGATGTACCAAAGAGGCTTTGTCTTCCTAGTTAAAATATTAAACAACCATTTTTAATCTGACCCATCACCAAATTTTTGAACTGAAATGAAACAGAAACTTGCATAGCTAAGAGAACAACCCAGGCCTCAGCCTCAAGAGGGGATGAAGCAATAACCGGCAAGGCAAAGAAAACTAGGCACCTCCCAGCATTATCACGAAACAAGCCACAAACCCCAGCAACATTAGAAGACCAACTACCGTTAATATTAGCTTTTATCCAACCTTGAGAGGGTGGTTTCCAACTAATCAAAGTTGGTCTCCTACCTCTCCCAGGCTAATCAAAGTAGACTTCCAAATGCATTTAAAGCTCTCAAAGCTTTGTGATGGTTGGCCAATATAAGTGAGACAGTGGTAGTGTGGGTAAATAGACACACATACATACAGAAAAGATTTTTGGCAATGTAAAAAGCATATATACCTAGATTTGACAACAATAGTACTTTTTGGTGGTGTTATGGATTAAATTAGGGAAAAAAAACATTTAGTTCTTCTGCAACATGAATGTTTGAACATGATATCTGTGAATTTTTAATTTTATTTTCAACTAATGTGCCGCATTTGAGCATGTATGTTGTTTCATCAACTTTGTGCAATATCATGATATCTTCGAGATTTAATAATAAATTTTATAAAACAATTAATTAGATAACCAATGTTATTACATTGGGGAAAGTCATGGGTAGTTATGTTGAGCATGATTGAGTCAAGAATATCAAGAGGATTGTATGATAAAACTCAAATAATTTAAAGAATTATTTGATGGTTGATTGGAGTCATATGACATATCTATTGAAGATAATTAAAAGTAGGCAAGGATTATTTGGATATGTATATAAAAAAAGTTGAAAATACATCTAATAGGCATGTTCTATTTCCTAATATTCAATAGTTTATTTGTCTGTGTAGGTGAGTTTATTTTTTTATAATTAAGAGGTGCATATAAGAGCACTTACTCGTGGCATAATGATTTAAGGTCTAGAAAGTTATGTTTGAATCGCACATATTATTTTTGGGCATATTTTTTTGAAAAGAGATTATTATTCAAAATATGGAGTGATTATTATTATTTTTTTATAATTAGTTGAATGGAAGTATATTCTCTTATTTTAATATATATAAAAGAGGCTCATAAATATGGAGTGATATGAGCTCTCTGTAAGGATTAAACTTTTTCAAAATTTATAGCATAATGCTTTAAACTTGTGGAATATCATTGTATGCTGATCAAATTTTGGGTGACAATGTCTCAAATTTTTTAGATTAATGTAATACATGGTAACATAATTAAAGTTTATATTATAGGTATCTCACAATATGATATTTAAATTCATTTTGATTAATATGAGGCTAGGATATCAAGGGTTGTTTTTTTTTCTTTGTTGGTTTTTTACGCTGATGATGTGTATATGTAAGGTTGAAAGAATATTGAAGGAATTAATTTTGTTCTATAAAATTTATTTTTAGTTTGCTTTCTTCTTCCAAATAACATTTCTTCTTGCTTTTACAATGACTAATTATTCGTTAACTTTTTTCGATTTACTAAGGCAATTGCTCTTCTAATCACTAGAAGCATTCAATAGTCCAGCAAAATACATAGGGATAATTACATACAAACCACCCGAAACATTGATAATACTTTATTTTTATTTTAAATTATATTTTAGTTAAAATTAATAAGCTATGGGTTCTACTATTATTTAACTTTCTAGCATTTTAGGGAAAACTTTCCGTGCGTTATAGGGTATAAGTAATAGAACTCCAAAGTTGCTTTTGACTATAATTCGGGGCCATTTGGTTTCTATGGCACGAGGGAAAAAAAAAAACATTTCATTATCCAATGAATTTTTACCAAAATAATGAAATAACTGTGGCTGTTTAGGCTCATTTTTAATTTTTATACTTAAATTTATTTATACTTTATTTTGAATTGAAATATATTTATCGGAGATAGTTATTTTAAAAATACTTGATACATAATAAAAAATTTTACCTCTTGGCACGAGGCTTGAAATAATTAGCACGAAACTCCATAAATTTTTAGTAAGAAATTTTCAAACTTAAATTGTAAGCATTCAGAGATCTGGATTCAACAAACTTACATTCAAATTGCTGGTTCGATGATACGAACCAAATGATCAAAATTGACCGGATTCGAGTTAAATCAGACCATTAAATCACTTTAAAATGATTTGGGCTGCTAATTAGAAAATCAAATAAATTCAAAACTTGACAAACACGAAGTCAAATTGAGCTTCTTTGTGTGACAAATATAATGAGCCCATGGTCACTCAATTATGACATATTTAAGACACTTAAATGTCCATAGAAATGTCATTCAATCAAGCGAACCATTCTGGGCTGTCTGAAAGAGTTGTCCGTATTTTTTCTTTTTTTTATTAGGGATGCAACACTCAAACTCTATAAATAGAGCCCTTCCCCCTTCATAAAAGGGAATGGGAACTAAAGCTGGACTAGGAAAAGGAGTTAAATGTTAATGGTGTTCTTGACAAAAGATTTAACGAACATTTCATGCTCTTATAGTCTCCGACTATTGCTCGCCGACCATTATTAGTCGCCCCTACTCATTGTTATTTATAAATCCTATCATGTAATGACATAGTCTAGTAAAGGTGTAAAGACACATTCTGAAGATGGTGTAATGAGACACTAAGTACTATGTGACGACGCACCCTGAATGGTGTTAAGGTTGCACCTCAAATTTTGTGTAATTATGCACATTAATGTGGTGTAACTCACGACAATAACCACTTACAAGAATTTTACTCATAATATGTCCAAACTCTGGAAGTTGTCTCTTCACAACTCTTCATTATAGACTACAAGACTAACCATGTCCTACGTGATCCACTAATCATGCAACTCTCACTTTGTTCTCTATTATATGGGTGTTATTACAGCTCACCACTATGACCTACATGACCAATTATGACCTACGTGGTCCACAACTTGAGTAGCTCCCAAATCATGCCTTTATGGTTTAAGGATGTTATTATAGCTCACCACTATTTCTGATGTGACCAACTATGACCTATGTTGTCCACTTCTCATGTAACCCTCAACTGCGACCTCTGTTGCCTATGAATGTTATTGCAGTTCATCGTTATGGCTTCGCGTTCCACAAATCATGCACCTTCCAATTCGATCCTTTATGGCCTACAAAAGTTATTGCAGATCACCAATATGGTATGTGGTCCGTAGTTCATGTAGCTCTCATCTCCGACCTCTGTAGCCTAGCCTACATACATTATCACACCTCACCCCTATGATCTACATGACCAACTACGACCTATGTGGTCCACTTTTCATGTAGCTCTTAATTCCTGCCTTTGTGGCCGACAAACGTTATCTTAGCTCACCAGTACGACCTATGTAACAAACTACAACCTGCATGGCTCACAATTCATGCAACTCTCAACTCTAGACTCTGTAGTTATCATCACAACTCACTACTATGACTTGCATGGTCAACTATGACTTAGATTGCTCACTACTCTTACAACACCCTACTACTGCCTCTGTGTCCAACCAATATTCCCGAAGAAGCCATTTGCGACCTACGTGAACAATTATTGCAATACCATTCAACTACAACCTCTACGACAAGCTTGAACTACGATCACAATCTATATCATTTACGACATGCTACTACCTTCATAGTAATGAATTATGGCCTTCAAGACCCATTATAACTATTATTGCTTAACTATTACTATACGTCAATTTTATTATTTCATCTTCTTTGATTCAATAAGAGAGTGCCTATGTATTTGCAATTACATAGTGGATTGTTTCAACTAGGCTAGGCCTCATGGTATTTTCTCTTTCCAAAATTTTCAACAAAAAATTGAGTTGTCTCCTACTTCTTATTTTTCTTTTATTTGTATGTGTGATGAATATTCATCCAACGCTAAGATGCTAAATTATTACTCTACCACCACGAGTCATCCATCATGCAACAGTTTGATACTATCTGTGTGAAACAAAGTACCATTTAAGATAATCTTCAAGTCTAAAACGACCAACCTGGTTTTATTTTCGAATGTTGCACATCACCCAACTGGTGAAGGATTGTTAAAGATTTCTCCCGCATTTCCTCATGTCAATCATAGGGATAAATACCATAAAAAAATGAATTTAAAAGCTTTTTTAAACTAGGGGAAACCTTCAATGCTGTTTGGAAATATCATTCACATTAATGTTATTGACTTGATTATGGTGGGGTAGTTGGTGAGATTTTCTTTATTACAGTGGCCACCATAGTCCTCAAAAGATTTCTATTTAACTGATTGGATACAATATTCAAAGAAAAACATAATATCTCAAAATACAGAAATATTACTTTAGAATGAATCTAATCAATTAGATGATGAAAATCTTTGTGATTTATGGATCTGTGAAATTAGGATTTTTTTCCTTACCTTAAGGGAGTAAGATGAAGTTTATTTTATTTTAGGATTTGGTATCTCTATGGGGGACTCCCTCCTAATTAATTTTATCTCAAGAATTACTCATGAGAACACACTTGATTAAAGTTATTTTTTTTATCTCCCTTAATTATTAGTAAATGTTTACACATTGGTAGAGTTTGAAGACTTAAATGAATGGGTAGACTTGGATAAAAGTGTACTTTACTTGAGCTTTAAATCTTTTTTACCCTTAAGGTTAAGCCCAACAATTGAAAGTTAGAGTGATAGTAAAGATCTTGAATCCAAAAGTCACGTTTGAGAGATAAATTCATAGCTAAATTGAACAGATCTAAGTTTGATTTGAATATGTTTAGATTTGATCTGAATTAGATTGAAATTGATTTGGATTTATTTGAATTAGTTAGAGTTAGATTGAATTGAGTTTAGACACATCCTAGTTTAAAGGGTAGAATAGGGTAAAAAATTGTTAGATGGAGGTGAAGCCCTAACCTAAAAATCCTTAAATAGGAGGATATAAGTGAACTAATCTAAATTTAGGGGCAATGCACCTGGTCTAGATGCCCATTTCTTTCCATCATCTTAAATACATTGATAGCTTCAAACTATTAACCAGTAGAAGAACGAAAGTTCTCCCTTATCATGATAACAATGACTTAAGATAGTCCTTCATGCTTTAAAGTGGTTTTGAGTATCTTTATCCATAGCATGAACTACTTCATACTATGATACTCTTATAGTTAAAAGGGGCAAGCCATTTTGTATTATATGTCCTAGTCCTTAAATCTATATATTGGGTACCTAGTAAACTAACCAAGGGCTTCTAGACTTGACTAATCTAGGGTGAGTGTACTCCTAGGTTTCCATCTGCGTTGATTATCCTAGGGTTCATAATTTGGAACTATGCTAGGGTGTGGTTATAAAAATTAGACTTTTTTGAATTTAGATGTTTGGGAAGTTAGCTTATTTAAGCCGTGTTTTTTTATATCCCTATGTTTGTTAGTCATGATGTCAAATCAAAGTTTTTTTTAAAATTTTTAAAGTTTGTTCTACTTGAGTGTCGGTTGGTGTTAGAGAATCACTATTCCTTCTAAGGTTTGAACTCAATTTTCTCTTCTAAGTGTTCTTGTTCCTTTATCCTAGTATTTTTAATGTGTGTTGTCCAAGAGTTCATACTCAGCACAATTATACATGAGCTTTTATAATTCTAGATGTTTAATATTTAAAAGTTACTCATATCCTATTGAAAATATTTAACCTTTTCATGCAAAAACAGTTTTCTTAAAAATTATAGAATTTCGTTAAGAAAAAAGAGGATAAAGGTTACTTTTATATATAAAATTTAGACTTATTCCTAAGCCAAGGCTCTTATATTCCTAAGCCAAGTTTAGGAATCATTTGTCTCAGAGGATAAACAATATTCATTCATTAAACTCTTATGCTAGGGACTACATGAATTTTGTCTAGGCTAAGCATTTGAGAGACAGAGCATGACAAAATTTGTATATTTTAGTTGTTATATGCTCGAAAGGATTCTTTTATAAAGTTTAAAATAACTTTGAGTTTTGAAAAAGATTTTGAAATATTTGAAGCTTTGACAAAGATTTTTAAAATATTTAATGATTTTTGACTAAGCTTTTCTTTATGAAAAGATTTCCATTTGTTTGAGTCTTTTAGGAAAATACTTTTTTTTTAAGTTTACAAGGATTGAACTCTTAATTTTGAAAAAGTGTTTTATACTAGAAAAATTTTTAGAGAAAGTCTTGATTTTTTTTTTATTCAACATATCCTTCGAGCTTTTCTAAATTTAAGGTTAAGAAAGTTAGAGACCTTTTAATGGAAATATAAAAGAGTATTTTATGAGTGATTATATTTTAAAAAATTATAATATAGAGCTCATCAATTATTTGAACAGAAGGGGTTTATTGTTATGTTCCTTATACTTAAAAAATATTTGAATTTTTTTAGCACATTAATTTACATATAACTAAAATGTATTTATCATTTAAATATTTTAGGTTTGTCAAAATTTCCTTTTGCTTAACTATTTAGGAAGATCAATTTTCCTTCTTATTTATCTCAACCACACATAAAGTTCACCAAAAATTATTCCCAGTCAAATCTCATTAAATCCCCTTATTAAATGAAATAACATATCAAGTAAACACCCAATCATGCAAACATCACCAATCACATACAAACATGCATTGATCAGCTATACATTTCATTAATCTCATTCTTTTACATGTACATGTACAATCATCACATTTGCATGAAAATAAAATGAAGATAAACATAAATATGACCATAAAGCAATTTTACACATATATGTAACACATGCATTTGATACATGAATTGAACTTAACCTAACTAATTTTGATATGTTTTCATAGGGTAATCATAGGGCTTCCTTATATCAACTTACCTGCATTTGTTATATACACAAACATATTAAAAAATATGTACATATAATTATGCATACATACATGCATAAATATATATTTATAAACACTCCTATGTACTCAAACATTCTAAAAGTATATATATACATATACATACACATATACTCGAACCCCAGCCTATTGGTTTGCATCCACGGTATAAGACCACTCAGGTCGGGGGGTTGAATTTCCTCTGGCACATTTAGCCTTAAGGAGGTGATACTCAAATTTTTAGGCAAATAAGGGGTGGCTGGAGGCTCGCATAATAGCCGCTGGCCATTCCTTATATTTATAAAGCAAATATTTACTGTTTTTTGTTGTAATTTTACTCTCTTTTGTTGTTTTTGAAGTTACTTTTCCAGTGGTCCTTCTCTCAAACGGTTTTTTTGAATTTTTTCTCTAAATAGTGGCTCAACCCTTTGCTGATGTGCTTAGTGTTGATAATAAAACATATGTAAACTCTCTCATGCCCCTCCAAGGGTTTCATCAAGACATTGAAAACTCAATTGAAGGGGGCTTTTTGAAAAAAAAAGTAGATAAGAAAATAGGAAGCCGACAATCTTCTTCACTAAGGAGGAAACGACTAGGCTGGTTGAGCCTTTGAAGTTTGTGCTTTAATGATTAGCAAGTGGGTGCAATGGATAGTAAATTCATACCAATTAATTTAAGTAAGGAAGAAAACCATGAAAGCTTATTTTGTAGGAATTCGTATGTAGAAGAAACTCAAATGAAAGTTTTAAAGTGGTATACTAATTCTGACCCATCTAAAAAACTCCCCATCATTCCACTATGGATTACTTTGCTAGGAATGAAACTCCATTACTACAACCAACAAGTATTATACTTCACTGGGGCAATTTTTGGAAGCCATTGAAAGTAGATTAAGCCAACCACAATATGACTAGACCTTCTGCTGCTATAATGTTAGTTGAAAGGGATGTTCCATGATGTGTAGAAAAGAGTGCTTAATTTTATTTATGTTTTGCACATTATTATGGATGAAATTGCACTTTTAAGAAATGTATTTTCTTAAGATGTATTAGGAGTGGAGCAAAGTGGAGAAGAAATGAAGCAAAGTGGAGGTGACATGGAGCTATGGATGACATAGAAGACTAGCACCTTAATGCTAGAATTCTTGGGCGCCTAGAAGCCAGTTCCATACTGAAAGCCTGAGAGGTTGGTGCCCAGTGGGCACTTGGTACCATATTTTTAGGCACTTAAGCACCTGAATGAAAAAGTGCAGATAAAGAGTCTTGTGCCTAGGTGCCATTCCCGTGGCGCTTAGACGTCAGAAACTACATGGGCAATTTTTAACAGTTGTTCCACACAAAGTTGGCAGTTATTTAACATGATATAGGGATCATTGTAGAAGGAGGTGGAGTATTTTTTCAGTCTTTGAGTTGAATTAAGGTTTGTTTAGTGAGAATAATAAGACATGCTTTCTTGAGTGATTGGTGAAGAATTTGAATTGAATTGTAAGGAGAGTGTTCAAATTGGCAGAAAGGGAGAAGGACATCCTTGAAGGAGCATCATCAAAGCTTTGTGAGTGTTGGTACTATTTTTAGTTGAGGAGTTACCCGTTGGAAGCCGTCGGTCGCCAGAATCAAAATCCCGTCGCCCGCTTTGGAAAGACATTTAATTTACATTTTTGTTAAAGGTGAAAGAGATTCATTCAAAACCAAAAAAAGTGTCATAGATTACAAAGTTCTGCAGAATGGCAAACCAATAAGGTCTCCCTTAAGGAGAAAAAGAAGCGAAGAGAGAACATCCTTGGTGATGTTGGGGCCATCAGCCCCAACACCAGCATGTGCAAGCTAGTGTACTGGTCTGTTGCCTTCTCGGTGTACGAACTGGAACTTCAAATTTAATATATATATATATATATATAGCTTTAGAAAAATATGAAATCAAACCGACCCCATATTTTTAATAGTTTAAATGAAAGAGTACTATACCTCAAATTCTGTATCTAGCCCAAAGGATAAACACAAGACTTGAGGATGGGGCTCGATCAAATAAATTAAGAAATATATGACATCCATTTAGTCTGCGAAATCATTTTATTTGCCGACAAGTTCCCCTATTTAATACTAAGAATTAAATAGGATTTATATTAAGCTGGGTTTTGAAAAGCTTCCTATAAGGGCAAGCCTTTATAGTTAATTCATCTTAGATAACCGAAGTCACCTAAGAAAACTCTCGATGAAAATCAGGAATTGTTATCTTCAAGGAGGTCAAAAGGATAGGACTTTTCAACGAGATCGGACAAAGAGGTGTGAAAGAGGAATGATTAAAATTTGGAACATTTATTGTAGAATCCAAAAGAGGAAGAACTAGGGGATGTCATAGGTCCCGAGGAGAACCTCGGTGACTTCTCAATCTATCCTAATGTTTGGCTTCAATTTTGCAGAGAAATTATTTAAGTGTTTCATCCCACCAATTTTATTTGTTTAGGGCTTACATTTATGTGAAATGATCACATAAATAGCCTGAAAGATTGGAGGTTTTAGGTCATGACGAATGACAACCTCGGAATCTTAAGATGAGTTAGAGCTTATATTGTACAGCAGGGTTTTACAAAAGCCTAAAGATAAGTTGAGGATTTATGTTGCACTAGGTAAAAAATCTTGAAATTCTATGGCTTTGTCGGCACTATTTTTGGTGTGGGGTTTGCCCGTAAGAAGCTGTCGGCCATCGGAATTGAAATCCCGTTGCCCGCTTCGGAAGGACATTAAAAAAATTTAATTTTGAAAAAGATGAAGTCAAACTGACCCCATAATTTTCATAGTTTAAATGAAAGAGCGCTTTACCTCAAATCCTGTATCTATCCCAAAGGATGAACACAAGAATTGAGGGTGAGGCTCAATCAAATAAACTAGAGAAAGTTATGACATCCATTTGGTCTGCGAAAACCAATATATTGGCCGACAAATTCCCCTATTTAATATAAGAAATTAAATAGGGTTTATATTATG